>NC_134572.1:81766120-82066120 GCF_050947875.1 Dermacentor variabilis
TTCGTTCGTTATACAGGTCAGTTCACTGTAGAGGCATTCGTTTTAGAGGCGTTCGCCTGTATTAAAAAAATGCTTCAGAGGTTGCTTTTCGTGCTGAAGTTTGTTTATTCCGGGAAGTTTTGCTTGAGACATGGTGTTTCCTCGAGAAAACTGGACATCTAGGAGTCTGGACATCTCTCTCCTGACTATGAACAGACATGAGGGAGTTGGTAACGCGTGGAAGACTAATTTCGGGGCGTTGTGTAACAGTGTTGGCGGGCCAAGACGACCTCATGCGAACAAGCGCAAGCCGCGGGCTGGCTTCTTTTTCCGCCTCGCTGTGCACCTAGTTTTATTCCCCTGTCTCGCGCTGCGCTTCCGGATGATGATGAAGTGGATAACATGACTATACATTTTATTTTTCCTAGAGCTACGCTTAAAGCTTATCGGGCGGCGTAACTGGCTTTTGCAGTAGCCAGCAAGTTCGGCAAGAATAAATCCAACTGCGGCCGTCCTCCTTCTCGTCCTCCTCTTCGCGCAGAAAGGCTGACTTCACTGGACTTAATAACTGAAAAAGTTTATAGCTGTTCTTCTAAAACACGTTGGAGTACAGTTCGACGATGCTTCCAGAAAATAATCAAGAGAGACATACTGCGCTTGCTGCTTTTCATAATTTGTGGTGAATTCTCTTCGCCGTGCTATAGTACACTATGGAAATGAAGGCACAGCTGTGATTATGAATGATGACAAGAAAAAAATAGAAACGTATGGGCAAGGGGCCTTATCGGAGGCACGGGCACTCGATAAGAGCCCATGCTGTCAGGCACTCACGAAAGAATACAAACACAGGTCTGTGCAGCTGCAATCTTTCTTTCTTTCTTTCTTTCTTTCTTTCTTTCTTTCTTTCTTTCTTTCTTTCTTTCTTTCTTTCTTTCTTTCTTCCTTTCTTTCTTTCTTTCTTTCTTTCTTTCTTTCTTTCTTTCTTTCTTTCTTTCTTTCTTCCGTTCTTTCTTTCTTTCTTTCTTTCGTTCTTCCGTTCTTTCTTTCGTTCTTTCTTTCTTTCTTCCTGTCTTTCTTTTGTTTTCTGTTTATGAAAACAACAAAAAGGCAAAACAGGAACTTGCTCCTGACGTTCTTCAACGGCCACTTGATGCAAATGCTTAGCGAACTTGCTATTTATTGGTGACACAATTGTGCCTTGGGTGACGTTTCTCTTCGGACCAGAAAAGCGACGAGCTCTGTTTTAGATTCAGGCAGCCGGCCGGTCGAAACGGAGACCGGGGACGCGAGAAGGCGAGCCTTAGCCGTTAGCGAATCCAAGAGGAGGCGGTCATCTGACCAGCCAGAAATTCGTTTGCGTGTGTTGTCAAGATCATACCTTCTGTCTACCACACGCTTTCTCCTGTTACTTTTTTTCTGTATACTTCTTTTTCTTTACCCAGAGGGTGGCTCGTGTGCAACGCAGTTTACCAGAAATGACCATGTGGTCTACCGGTATAGCGCTTCGCCCGGCGCAGGTGAAGTACAACTCAAGACAAGACAGGACAAAGTTCGGCAAGAAGAACGAAAGTTATTACCTCTTCGCTTTATTCACGACACATTGTTCCTCCTGTGTAGCTTTCTCTCAGAAACCATTGACGTCCGGTCGCCATGGAAACTAGTGCTCGATCCTCTCTGTTTTCTTTAGATTTTACGCTTCGTGGGTTCCCCCTTCTTGCTTCTTACGTCCATCTGTCGGTTTTCCACGCCGCTAGCACCGAGGCAGCTGTGCCGTTGCTGCTTGCAAGTCCTGTTTTTCCGGCTCATTGCCGTCCTCCCAGTTTTTCTTCTGTTATGCAAGCTTCATTTAAAAGCTATATCGCCACTCCGTGTGTGTTTGTGTGTCTGCGTGTTCTGTATTCTTGCACGTGGACGGAAAGCCCCTCCTTTTTGTACTTTCGTGAATAATCTCTTGTGGCAAGCTAGTCGTGCTTCTGTTATATTTCGAGGCTCCGGTCCCTTCCAGCGTCCCCCCCCCCCCCCCTCTACGATTACCCCATAAAAGAAAATGGTCTAAAATGTAAGACCCGTCTTTCACTGCTATTCATCCACGTATCAATCTTGCGACTTCGCATCTTTAATCTAGGAGCGCCGCGTGCACTGGTCTTATCTTATCGTTCTAGCTTGGGCGATCCTTTAGAAACCCAAGCGCAATATCCGGCGATCCATCACCCTTTCACGCCGCATTTCACGCAACTTTAACAAGCGAATAGCTTTTGCGCTCGGCTTATATCATAAATGGAGCTTGTATGGCCTCCAAATTTGATGCGCCTTCGTCGCTCCAGATGCCGCTGACGACAGCTGAAATGTTTAGTTTCGTCATCCCTTTTCGACAATGAGATTGTATAAGCTTCTTTCCTTCTAAGCCTTTTAAGAAATTTTGCGAATCTTTTTTTTTTCTTTTGTTTTGTTCTCGTCTCTATGTGGTACGGCAACTGATACCTTGAGAGCAAACAAATGTTATGTGAAGCTGAAAAAGAAAAGAAACACTTCTTCATATCAAACAGAAGAGCCGTCGAGAATGGAGCAACTCGCTCCACCCATTTTGTAGATTTTGACGTAGGTTTAACTGTTAGCGCAGGAAAAAAAAAAGGTGCATATCTGGCAGTGATATTTGCGTTCTTTTCAAACTGTCGCTCGGCGTTTCAGAAGCTCGACGCAATTTTTTCAAAGGCTATTCCAATTCGGCCAAATGCGTTTGCAATCGGGTTGGTTGTTCCTACACTTAGAACTCGTAAACGTATCACGGCGTTGCGTTACTCAGCGAATACGAGAAATTGGAGTAATGGTCATGCAAGAGTCTCCAGTTCTCGCCATAAAAAATTTAGGGTGGACCAATGCGTACACTGCACGATCTCCTTGGAAACCCAGAAATACCCATTGCAACAGCGTCTCTCAAGAGATCCATGAATGGAAGACACCCTCTCTTAGAACATCATCGAAGCATACGTACAGTTCATGAAGCATACTATGACGAAATAGTTTCCAAGCAAACGAAGCAATTTATTCCGGCGAGAACCTTATGGAATATGCAAATGAACAACTCCGTGCCGCATCACTTCTTCGGAATGCTTAAGTGTGACCGCATCACCCCGCACGGTATTGTTCGCAGAAATAAAGTTTGAATTTTGCTTTACTTTCCTTTCTCGGATTATTACCAGATCAAGTGATTCTGTCGTACATTAGAATTTAGAATTGGCGTAAGAAAAGTCAAGTTGTTGCCAATAATTTCTCTACAGAGAGCACCGCGGTGCAGAGAACAGGAAGTGCTGCCACGCAAATGTACGCGTTTACCATCTTATTATACAGTGTGAAAATAAAATTGAAAGCTGCGATGCTGATAATTCGAGCTACTATACATTTTACCTTCATTTCACCGACCAAACGTGATATTTGGTTCGGAAATCTCTGCCCTCTTGATTTTCGTTTAAATGTAGATACTTTTTGCAGATCGGCCGCAGTGCTATATGCGGCCCTAGCCTGAAAGGAAATAATCTGTTGCTCGGTGCCTTCTCCAGTCTAGTTATGGGCCTTGACGTCACCCTTGCCCCGTTTTGGCTCTTTTCATGACCATAATAGCGAAATTGTTACCTGTGACGCGTGTGGCTAGAGTGGAAATAACTAAGCGTCACGCCACGTTTTTTCCTTTTTGTTTTTAAACTTAATCTTCAAGATGGCAGCTCCCTGATTCAACACGATAGCCTGTGCTCGTTGGTTCTTCAATTGAATGTTACATAACCTTTATCTGTGTTTGTTTTGAGAGCGCAGCCCTTAGGCGGTTCGTTCCTGGGTTGAGCGTCGTCGTCCCTTGGCGTAAGCGCGCGAACGCGCTCGTACCACTGCGTTCGTCTTCCACAGCTGGCTCCCACGCTGCTCATCATGCCGGCGTTCCCATGCCGCCCCTTCCTCTGCGAAGGCGCTGACTGCACTGGCCCACTGCCAGTCGGTGTGCGGCGATTTCGGTCTCGAATTATGTGCCTCAATATATCGCGAAATGAAAGCACGTGTACAGCTGCGCTCAAATTTCGCATTAGGGAGTATCGCAATCGTCGGAAATTTTTTTTAGAGCGCAGCTCTTTGGCGTCCGTTCCTGGGTTTCGCGTCGTCGTTGGCGTTGTCATCGGCCTCGTAACCAGCTCCGCCCCCCTTTCATCCCCCCAGCGCTAGCAGCGACCGACTGATACCGCTGGATGCCGCTGACGCCGCTAGAGAGTCAAGATAACGTGACTGCATAGAACACCGTCGCCGCCATGCAGAAAGAGGAGGAAAGGGTCCCCCCCCCCCCCCCCTGTTCTTGTGTGGCGGATAGGGTGCTCTTCAGTTGCCGACGCGCCGGTTATTTCACGTAGGCCCCGGCACGTCGACGAATACGTGACCACCTTCCCACGGCTAGACCTGGTTCTTAGCGCTGCGGAAGCGAGGGTATCATATTGTTTGTGTCGGCATCGGCGGCGTTGTCCCTGAAACCAACTCCGCAGCTGAGGTTGACTCACTATCGGCGTCAGCGGCATCAGTCAGTCGCTGCTATCTATTCCCTCCTCCCTTTATCGTGTTGTCCGCTTGCTGCGCGCGCTTCTGCCCCCATCGTTTGCCGCTGGGTGTACACGACGCCCCCCTCCCCCCTCTTCCTGCGAGTCTCCGGTTGTCAAAGCGCCGGCTCGAACTTAATTCCTTTCTTCGCTCCTCCTCCAATGCAACCCCTGTGCGGTGGCAATCAGAGCCAGATCGGTGGCGGCGGATCTGTATATGTGCACCGCCCGAGCCGAAATTGCCGCTGCCGTTCGCCACTGCGAAATTATCTGCCAGTTCTTTCTGAGCCATGAGCGAGACGACCGATGGAAGTCCTCCGTCTGCTGCTGCTGCTGCTGCTGCTAAACGAGCTGCCAGAGCAGAGGCCCAGCGCCGTCGCCGTCAGAATCCAGAGGTGCGTGCCGCCGAAGCAGAAGCTTACCTAGTGGAGTCTTTGTTAAAGGAATACGTGTGAAAAATAAAAAAAAATTCTGTGATAGCGCATACATGTGTTGCTCGATTTCTTTGCCTCAATCTATCGAAAAGGTGAAACAGCTTATTTGCTGCGCTCAAATTTCGCATTAGGAAGTAACGTAATCGTCGGTAATTTTTTCTCCGAGAACTCAGCCGCTCAGTCTTTAAATGGCCTAAGCGTAGCTCTCTTTAAAATATTTTTCTTAAGTGTCCTGCCCCTCACTTTGTGTAAGTTAAGCACTTTCTCCGAAAGAATGCACCTGCACTTATTATCTCCTCCGCAGGTAAACAAACGAACACTACACCTGCGACCACGCACTGAGAGTTCCGCTCCCTGCCACCATTTCACTCATCGCACGAGTGCGCTAAGCAATCAGAGAGAGCTCGGGAGGGAAAAAAAAAAAACCGGCTTTGTTGTCCCGAGACCAATGTTCAAACGCGCAGAGGAAAAGCTCAGCCACTGCGGGATTCGAAGGTGAGATGACGCCGCCGCTGCCTCCTGTAGTGCAGATCTGTACGGAGGCCAGAGGGGACGTATGAGAACCGCGATGACACGCGAGAGAAAGTGGGAGCCGCAGACGCGGTAATCGCCTCGACGTAGCATGGCTGCGCTTTTTGGGGCCTTGCTTTAAAGAAGGAATGTGCTGCCAAATGGCGTGCTCACTGGGAGGCGCGCTTCTCACGCTTTGTCCTGAATACGGGACAGCATGCCGCCTAGCCGCGCCGGTAGAGAGCGCTGCCGCCGCCGCCGCCATTGTTCTGGGACACGGCTCTGTTCTTTGGTGCACACCATGCTCTTTGTGTTGTCTGGCACTGCATGTACCGCGCAGCGCCGTTCATTGTCTTACGCTTCAGTGCGAAGGTTGTTTTTCACGGGCCCAGTGTAGCCGGTGAAAGGTCGCCCGCTCGCTCTCTCGTGGGCGCGACGGTTGCGAGAGACGCCGGTGCCGTCGCGTCGGTAACATAACAAAACTATGAAAGGCGCATAAAATAATGGGGAAAAAGAAAAAAAGCTACGATGAAAGGTGTCGGAAAGCGCGACCTCCCAGTTCCAGCGTAAGTCGAGGTAACGATCGCAGGCCACACTGCAGCTGGCGATGCAGCTTGGGTAACCTAAGCCTTTTTCTCTGATGCTTTTCGAAGGACACCGCACAAGCTGCTGCGCCTTTTGCCTCCGCTCCCATCCCTTCTTTCCGACGTCTTTTGTTCCTTGAATAGACAGCGGGTAAGTGCTTGTGGCGGAGGTCACGCTGCTGCTTTGAGCTGAGGGTCGGGGAGAAGTTATGGCCGATGGTTACTTTTTTATTCCTGTTTATTTTTGTCTCATGGAGGGCACGTTTTCTTTTTATCTGACTTCTTCAGTTCTTTCTTTAATTTTTTAGCGACGCATTGGCGTTGGATGATAGACTGCGTGAATGGCAAGCAGCTTGTACCGTCGGAAGTGAAGCTGTAGTAGAGGAGAGATCACACCCCAGCACCTGCTCACTTTGCTTCAGTTAGTAGTAATATTCTTTTTTCTGGCCGTTATGCAGCACTGTGGACTGGATTACACTGCTTGTTGAGGATACATAGTATCGTTTCTTCTGCTTTGTTCGACGTATGACAGTGTAGCTGCATATGTTTATGTAAAGAACGGAACGGTGAATGCTAGCAACTGCAGTACAAAAAAAAAAAAACTTTGATAACATAGACAAAAAGCGTACAAGCTATTATGAAAAGAAGATTAGGAGCTTTTTCTCTATAAGTGGCTGCCGCACCCCGAACTAAATTTTCTTCCTCAAGAATGTTACTACAGATACCACGGAGTGCAACAACAATAGGAGCACCTTTATCGCGCGGCCAGTACGCGAAGTTTTTCTCATTGAAGCAGCGACGCGTGCTCTCTTTTTCGGTTCCGTTTCGGTTTTGGTTTTTTTTTTATGGCGAAAGTGTTTTAGAGTCATGCTGCTTCTCCGCCCTTATTTTCGTCACCAGAGTCAGTTGTTCTTTTCTAGAATAATATTGGCACCACGACAAGTATTTGCAATCAGATGGTTTTCTTGCATTTCCGACACGTATTAAGAAGTGAAGGCGCAACACTGTGGTATAATAAAAAATACGCGTACCAGCACATTGCGCCTAGGAAAAACATTTCTCAGTTTCTTCCTTGCTTCCTTATTTCGATTTTCTTGTTGTTGTTGAACGGTTTCTGTTTCTGCCTCTATAGTATGAAGCATACCCACATTAACAAGTCCTGAATATTTAGTTTAACTGAGTTGCATCAGAACAGCACTGTTTAAGAGGATAAACGTTTCGCTAGGAACAACGTCTGACACCTTCAAGAGCCAGCTTCACAGCCTACAGTGGATGCATGAAGCAATAGTCATGCACAGATTAAAGTTAAGAGATCAGTGGAGAAGCATGCAAAATATTGTTGATCTAAACGAAACCGTGTTACTTCTTGCTCTCACGATACAGCCCATACTTCCACAGCCCATCTCCCTTGCGATGTTCTGGGCCTTCTCTTAAGGACGACGGGCTTGTGCGACCATCTGTGACTATCAATGCAATTTCTGTAAGACCACATGCATCAGCGGACTCACCCCAATTTCCTTCTTTCCTTCCCTGCTCTATCTCCCTGCGATCTTTATTTTCCCCTTTCCCATTCCCCCGGTGTAGGGTAGCCAACCGGACGTTATTGTGGTTAACCTCCCCGTCTTCTGCTTTTCTCTTTCCTCCTCCCCTCCCTCTGGCGTTTACGACTGCTTTATTTATGTGCTCCTAATTTCTGGTGGTAGTTTACGATATATATATATGTATATATATAGTCATATCATCAGAAGCCAACAAACACTGACACCAAGGACAACATAGGGGAAATTATTTGTGCACTTAATAAATGGAATGAAGAAACGATAAATTAATGGAAATTAAAGTGGATGTTGTGCATATGTTATTCTTGGTGTCAGTGTTTGTTGGCTTCTCATAATATGACTAATAAAAATCGGACCCCACGGTTAACTCTCTTTCTTCTCGTTTATATATATATATATATATATATATATATATATATATATATATATATATATATATATATATATATATATATATATATATATATATATATATATATATATATATTATGTCACGAGGACTCAATCAAATTAACATACGGGGTCGTACGTGCAAACAAGCAAGCAAACAAACAAACAGTGGCGATCTGAATATCAGGCACGCCGTAGTGGGGGACTCCGGATTAATTTTGGCTACATAGGGGTTTTTTTTTTTTTTGAACGAGCACATACACGTAAGTACGCGAGCGTTTTCTACCTCCCACCCCCGCAGAAATACGACTGTCGCGGCCGGCATCGCACCCGCGACCTCGATCTCACCAGCGCCGTGCCCCAGAAACTAGGCAACAGCAGCGGGGCTAACAAGGAGGAGCCGGACATCATAATTCTGGTGCCACAGTCACTTTACGTAATCATATCCGTAGAAAATAACGAAAATAGCGGTAATTGGTGCGACGATGTATGTACTTGATTTATTTGTAGGAATAACGCGTGAACAAGCATGCAGCTGGTGCACACGAAACCGAAGTCGTAGCACGAGGAACCCGTGCAGACTTCAAACATTCTATTACGCAAGAAGTTACGTAAATAGGACGTTGCAAAAATACGTTTTATTGTCGCAGTTAATTTTATTTCTTGGTCATGCGCGCACGCAACAGTGGCGTATTTGGCTTTCTTGATTGTTGAATAATTTATGAAGTGCAAGTGGCTCAGTCCTTACAGTCACGGTTATATGTAACGAGCCTTCACGTTTTTTTTTAATAATGCAAACCACAGTTTATACGCGGATACGACGTCACGTCTTGGACACATGTTGTTTAGGTTGAATAATTAGACATGCTTCAACTTACAGTGAATAAGAAGCGCATATATTATATGATGCGCGAGCACATACAGACACTCAAATAAGAAAGATATTGAGTGTTCTTTTTATTAATTCTTGTCTGTCTACACTTTGACAAATACAGCAGCTCGTATTTTTACTTCTCTGAACTGCTTCAAGATTTCGAAAATTTTGTCTCTGAGTATACCAGCTGGTGCCTTCTAGCCCACATGAACACTTATTTGAACTACACCATCCTTTCTCGCGTGGCTTTTAATAATCAAAGGAAGATACCCGAGTGCTTTATAAGCCCTACGAGAAATATGAATCCCGGCACATGTGTGCCCTAATTTCAGCACCAATCGTTCTCTTCAGTAGCAGCAAATTTCAGAAGCTGCTTTCTTTCTTCGTTCCGATTTCAAAAGGACAATGAATGTGCTTCATGTGAGTAGCAAGCCTCTTCCTGTAATCGAAGCGCATGTCAGGGCTTCGCTAAAAGTTTTTCAGTTGATTGGGGAAAAAAAGCATCGATTTAGAAGTGGAACGTAAATTAAATCGCAGCAACTTCATTCGTCTTCAAAGTCTCGTGCGCATCAGTTATTCCATTAAGCGCCCGGTCTCTGCGTTCCCCTTGCGAGTGAGCGTCGAGGTTCTTGAAAGGCGGAGCCGCTCCACTTGGACAGAGTGAAAAAGCAAGAAGAAAAGAAGCAGCGATAGTTCTTTCTCGTTCTCAGTGGTCAGAAAATACCGCTTTCTTTTTCGATAGCACGCCTACCCGGAGTTCGAATTACATCTTCGATCGTCGTCACTGTGCTGAGTTTTCCTTTAAGCCGATATTCCTTTTTAGCCGGAAGTCTGTTGACGGCGACGTTCTATATTCGTTCCTGGCTTCCCCCCTTGTGCGGGCGCTGATATATGCTTCATTGTTCCTTATGTTCTCATATAAATTATATCTGACGATAGCACCCGGAACGCTGTAGAAGAACTCAAGAACTTGTACGCAAACTTTGCCCATCCATCTATCTGTCCATCCGTTCGTCCGTCTGTCCAGTCTCAGTGGGCGGCCTGTGAGTTTTCGCACCTGTTTGGATCCACAGCGTCAAATGTGAACCTTTCTACGGTCGTCCGCGTCATCGGTGCTGAGAGTATGTCACAAGTGAAATGTGCGTCGGGGATTTTCGACGATCACCAAAGACTGATGAGCAGACGTGAGTTGAAATTCGTCAAGGACCGCGTAGGCTTTCTGTAGATCATGGCGGAGTCCCTCAGGGTGGAGCACTAACCCCAACGCTCTTTAATCTAGCCCTTAACGGACGACTCGAGGACCTGCCAAGCACCGTCCGACTTTCTATCTACGCCGACGACATCTGTATCTGGACGTCGGGGGTGACACGGCTTCAACTTCGCGCTCTGCTTCAGAAGGCGACCTCATAGACATCATGCTACCTTCGTAAACAAGGTCTAGAGGTGACGTGGGAAGAGTGTGCAGTGGTGGTGTTTAACCGGTAGCCAACGTCTGCGTACACCATATCAATCAACGGACAAATGATATCGTCCAAGAGAAGTCACAGGTTCTTGGGTGTTGTCATTGACAGAGACTGGTCCTGGACTCCCCACGTGGGTCACGTGAAAAAGTGACTGATTGCTATATGTCATCTGCTCGGTTTCCTTGCAGGAAAGAGCTGGGGCTTGCTAAAGTCAAAGAACCATCGTAAAAGTCGACGGGCGCCGCGGTAAGGGATAGAGTTCTCAAAGTTGCCAGAACTAGCTCTGCATGTCAACTGTCCCTGACTTCAATGATCCCTTTCGATATGACAGGATCAACTAAAGATTGCATTTCGATATCATCGCGGGTGTTTAGTGAGTTTTCTTCAGCCTGAACCATTCTTGATGTATATTAACGAACAGCTTGGGTAGGTCTGCTAAAAGGTTTTGCTCATCTCGGTTTTCCGCAGTTGAAAGAACCCAGGCTTCGCCTTAGACAAGTTCTCACGTCGCACGTTCTCCTATCGTACAGTTTCCGCTTTTGGGCATAACTCTTCATTTTCCATTACGCCGAGAAATGAGAACTTTCTTAACTTATTATTTATTGCATTTGCCGATAAAAGCTCTGAGGAGCTCAACAGTGAACAAAAAAAAAAAAAGAAAAAAGAATACGCATGCGGGGCACGCGAATCATGTCATGACGCATGCATGCTCAGAGAAACACAGGAAACAAAATGTTAGGCAGCAGTATGAGCGTAGCTGGAATCTACGAGTACTCGAGCGCGAAGCATACGGCTACGTACCTTTAAGGCGTACGCGGTCTCCCAGAAGACAAAGAAACTCCTCAAATAAGGCGCTGTGGGTTCTGTTGTTCAGGATCTGTTCCTCGGTGTTTTGGCCCTCCTTCACGTAGACGACGCCCACTTTAAGCTCCGACTTCACAAACACCTGAAAAACAGCGTGAGAGGGAAAGCGCTACTCGAAAACTGCTGTTTGGGGGCAAACAAAAAGGTTGGGCTGGCTGTTGCTCATACAACAAAAGTGAGGCGTCGTCAGTTACAAACAGACGCGGAGCCAAAGAGTTAGGGACACTGGGTGGAAATGTACACTTTCCTCATAGCTTAAATTTCAGAAAACACGTGCTAGGATGGAATGTGCAGTCTGTGGATTGCGGTCCTCTTCTGAAAGAAAAAAAATATGAGAAACTTTATGATTTGGCGTCTGTCGTTCGTATTAGTATACGAGTAACAGCGAAGGTGCCGCTAAGTGTCAAACAGTTCTTAAAAAAGAAAAAAAAATAAATAGACAGAACACGTCCTGATATCTGTCAGTATAAGCGCAGCTTTCTTAGTTTTGGAGAACGGTACATTGAAGCACAACACATGGTATTGTGTACAATGTGCTTGATTTGCAGATTACGACGTACCCAGGGTTACTGGTCGTCTCTTTTCTTCTTGTTTCCCAACTGTCTAGATTTTCAGAAGGGGCGCCGTATACAACTGAGAGAAAGCGTCTTCTGTGGCCTCTTTCATATCGGTCTAACGGCGTCAAGTTTCCTTTCATGATTGGTTTGTAGATCAGAGTACATCTTTCCAGTTATTTTCAGAACGCAATTTCTCTTGCTACTAGTGAGAGACCCCCGCAAACGATTTCCGCGATTTTATATAACTTGCTACTTCGCACATGTGTGATAAATCATGCGCGCGAACCAAGAACACACGTGACACGCAGCCTTTAGTAAAACGCCATAGTCGATCGGCGCTCATAAAATATTCGTGTGTGTTAAGGGTGCAGAAAGCGTGCAGAATGTGTGGTCTGAATTCGGCCCTATACATGTAAGCCGATACAAAATCGTATGACGGCATTGTACACCTGCGCAGTCACATAGAGGTTAGAAAAATGGACATAAAATTGTGGGAGCGATGCGAGCAAAGCTTTGTTTTAAAACTGCTTAGTGTCCGATCTATATAACTCTGCGTAAAAAGAAAGATTCCGGGGCTTTACGTGTCAAAACCAGCATATGATTATTAGATTGGGGAGAGGGGTGACTCTGGAAAAAATTTTTGACCGCCTGGGCAACTTCAATGCACCTAATTTTAAGTACACGAACACTTTTGCGCTTCGATCCCATGAAAATGTAATGGCCGTATAGCCGGGATCGAATGCGCGACCCACAGTATGCCAGCGCAATGCTATGGTCACAGGGTTACCATGGGCGGTAATAAACCTCCGTGAGTAAGGCTTTTTTTTTTCATCCTGTAGTTCCTGTGATTCTTACAGAGGCAGTAACGAAAAAAAAAACTGATTGGTTACTTGAGTTTTCAAGGAGCACTTACTGTTGAATTTCCTAGCTTCGGATCGAAAACATATATATTTATGAGATTTATTTTGTCAAAAGTATTGATGCCTAATTGATTTGTTCGGATGAAGTCGGAAATGCTGAATTCTTCTATGTTTCCGGCTTCTCTGCAAACCAATATTCAATGAATAAAGGTTGACTGCATGAATAAGTCCATTGTGAACAAGGCTTCCGTAGGAAAGCCGAAACGTCCTTTAGATTTAATCCTTTTTTAGTACTTCTTTAGCAAGGTGTTGCTTCAAAGGTTGACAACATAATGTGATATCGGAGCATTCCGGCAAACAACGCAATTTTGGCAGAAGTTCGTGAGCAGTCAATATAGAAAATCAAGATTGTAACAAAACGGCATGTTCAGCAGTTTCTGCAATTAAACTGAAAGTGGTCAGCTCGCTGTTCTGTTTGGGCATCAGTGTACTGGTGAGCAATGCGTAGTCTTTCACAACAAAATAGTACTTTTGTATTTTCAGGCTACGGCGTTGCACAGCCCACTACGCCATTCACCGTTGAGATTATCCACATCTTCGCAACCTTGCGTTCAGACCATTACGGCGATTGGAAGCAACACAGGGCTAAACGTTGTGCTTTGCTCACTTAATACGTACATACGTAGACAGTAGACCTTCGATATTTTGCAATTTCGATTGTAATCTTCGGAAGGTCTCTATTCAGAATAGATGCTTTTTGTGGCATGATTCATCGTTGGCATCATTTATTAAACAGGACTGCGCAGTGCATTCATAAGTGCGTTGAAAAAAACAACAATATAAAAGAAGGTCCAGCAGGGTGGTCCACGAATCGCCCAGCTCTGTGGACATTGCTAGTGCTTTAGTAGAGAACAAGAGCGATCCAGCGGCAATGACATGAATAGCTCAGGACCGTAGTGGCAAACGAACCACAGCTTCCTGTTTGTTATCTGGTGTAGACGGGTTGGTTTATTTTGCTAAGGTCTATTTCCATTGGCTATAGGTTGGAAAATGTTAGTTATTGTTAAATAAAATGAAGTCCGTGATTCCCGTCTTTGAATATTCGATATCTGTCACGAGGTCATGGATGTCATTCCTCCTTGTAACTTGCAAAAGCGCAAAAGAAGAGAGATAAAAGAAAGATAAGAGTACACGAACGCAACACAGAACAGCATAGGCGTCAAGAGTGTTGCCTTTCTTGTAAGTGTTTCGTTTTTCCCGCGCTTTTAATTTATACAGTGTTATAAACCAAATCACGGAGCAACAAGACTTGTCAAGGAAGTCAGTTTTACATCGCAGATTTTCAAGTTTTGGCATATCTGGGTAATCTTTGCACAGAAAATGTTTAAACAAGACTGTTTGCTTACTTTCGAATTCAATGCATTCATTCTGCCCTATAATATGGCGAAGAATGGTAAGGCTAACTGACACCTAGGCAGACACAGACTTAAATAATGGCTTCCCAAAGAAGTGGTTGAGAAAAGTGAAGGTGGCGTCGCTACTCCTCTTCCGTTCTCGCCTCTAGTATTACTTATGATGCATATGTCCGCCTGCCTACCAAGCTAGCTTATCGTAGTACTTCTCTGTAGGCTGTGTACAAGCTATGAGCGAGACTATGGTTTAGTGCTCAAGGCAAGCAAGAACGCATTCGTATAGCTATAAACGCGCTAGCCCTGCGTGCTAATGGTGATTGTCGGCGTCAGACCGAAACAGTCCTCTCGCTTCTGTCCTATCCTATTCTATCCTATTGCAGTCCCTATCGCCGGCCGTTAGTTGACCGGGTCACCTTCATTCCTCACTGTCGCCATCTGTACGCCGCGGATATAGCCGCGCCTCACTCTCGTAGGTTTCGCCAGAGCCGACAAAAAGCCTCCAGGAGGCGCGTGGGGAGGAAAAGGAGGAGGAGAAGGGGGAGACGCAAATGGAGTAACGGGGCGCCGCCTGCAGGCGCGAGTCGGTATCAAGGTGTTGGCTGAACCCTCGGCTTACACTTCTTCGTCCCCTCCACCCTCCCCCTAAAAAAAATAAAGGAAACTCCGGAAGCGAACTCGGGTGTAATCCATCAAGGAAACTCGAAAGGGATTGCCGAGTCACACCCGAGGGAAACAGCGTGCGAATGCATACGCGGGGAGGGGGAGAGGAGGACGGGAGGGAAGGGTGTCGCGAGATATACGCCAGCGTGACTGACCCAGGGAAACGTTGGGAAGTCACGTATACTGTTCGCACTACTATAGAGCGCAGCAAGGACGCAAAAGCCAAAGAATGAATTTTCGGCCAAGCAATGGGGCGACGTGAGCGATGGCGTGTCGATCACGAGGTATTTTCGCTAAATGGAAGTAAAAAAAATGGGCATCTGTTTGTGATTATTTCGCGTCCTTCAATCGCACAACTTTTTGCGTTTAGCCTTCTGTTCTTCTTTTTTTTTTCGCGGAAACCTTTGCGAGTCGTTGAGTAAATATTCTCGGTAATACATTTCTATGGTCGCGACGTTTCTTCGATTGTGCGTTGCTACTTGGGTAAATGAGCAGCTGTCGCGTATGCCGATGTTAAAGTGGCCCTGAAACAATTTGTGAACGTAGTAAGGAAGCATTAACGACCTGTCGTAGAGAGTGCTGCGAACATGTGAGCCAAATATTACTGCACTGCGTGCAGCTTGGAATTTATAATCTTCTGTCCAACACAGCGATACGTAACTGCTTATTGCGAGTTGTGAAAATAAGTGAAAAATATATATATATGTCTGCGATCTCGAAAGCCAGAAAGATAAGCTCATCTTTGTACTGCGCATAGTTGCATCAGCAGCGCCTGGCCTCCGAGATGGCAGTGCAATGCTGCGTAGCGCAGTCTATCGCGGCCGCCAGAGGGTGCCGCAACGACACCTTTCGCTGCCGCGACACTGAGCTTATTTTTATTCTTTGACGGCGCTTTGCCTTCTTGGCTTCTCCGCTCTGTAGCTTTCAGCGCGCCAGCGGAGACGAAAAGAGAGAAACAGCCGGGCATTTGGGCGATAACTTCCATTACAGTTGAGGGGCACAAAACTTTATTGCGGCATGGGATTCCTGAGACGATGCCCTTTAACAGTGAGGAAATTCAATGACAAGTAAGAAACGTGTTTTAGCGCCCCTTTAGTCATTAGGTACTGATTTCAGAAATACCTTGCGGCCTGCTAGAAATAAAACGAGAAAAATACGACGATCGTTTGTGACGGCACTTGCAGGCGCAACTAGAAGCCTCGTCTCTGACGACATTTAAAGAGAGTATAACATCACTCAGCTGGGTGGGGTAAATTATTGTTTTTAACCCACACGTACACAAACATAATGTGCGCTGCCGTTCGCGTTATCTTTAAGAGGGCACCATTGGGCACCTCAATGACACTCCCGGCCCAGCCTGCAGCGTTCTCAAAAATTTGAATAAGGACTACACTTTAAACCGACTGGACTCAAGACCGTACTCCAACTGAAAAGATACTCGGACCGTGGCCACATCCGTCACTGGCACGAAAAGCGATTCTTGCACTAGTACACTACTCGAAGATACTGTTTATAGTGTACCTATGTATCGTCCCACACGCACTCAGTGCTTACTCTACCTTTCTGTTCCTCTTTCTATTCCCCTTTCCCCCACGCTCAATGTTGGGTAACACACCGGGTACTCGTCTGGTTGACCTCCCTGCCTTTCCTGTCCTTGTTCTCTCTCTCTCGCTCTCTTTTTATTAAGGACTGCACCATTTTGGTGCGTTCTAACATAAATCAGTTGTTTTCAAGAGATTGAGGTTCAGATTATTTCGGTTGCACCATTAGTCTGTGTCCTACAACAATACATAACCACATTGTTAACTATAAAGGGAATTATAATAAACATAACGACGCCAATGCCGATGCCATTCTTTCCCTATTTATTGACATAGAGGAGGTAAGTTGTTGAACCCGTCTGAACTTACGCAGAGCGTAATCAGTTTTATAATAAAAACAATAACAACCTTTGTTTTGTCTAGCAGCGATTGCCAAAGGGCGGCGGACAAACCGGCTGTTGTTTCATGGCGCATCAGCTCCTCGCACTGTGCTCAATTCAACGCGTTTTCTTCCGCGGTGCGAAGTGTAACTTTCTTTCCAGCTCTGGGAAACGGTGCAACGCACATTCAGGCGCACGCACATCGCGGCGAATGCGCACTAATTGTGGGCACTGTTCGCTTCGCCGGCTCGTTTGAACTGGAGGCCATTATACGCGAGGGAGTCGTCACTGGCCCCATAAGCGGCGCTTAATTCCAGGAGTGTCGTCTAGGCACCAGGATGACCGTAATTCATCTCGGATGCACCAACGATTGAGGGCATGCGTACGAAACAGTCCCGAGGCTGCCATAGCACACGCCCATGTGTCTTTCCGTCGCAGTCATCGTCACGCAATCTGTTCCAGTGGTGCGAGAACAATTACGATCCGAATCGAGCTCAAGCTACTTTAAATGACCTATTTTCGATGGCGAATATATTTAGCCCAGTTTTCAAAACGACTTGGGGATCTGCTGCACGGGTTTTTCACTGACTGTCTGTTTTTTTCTGCTAATACTTTACGTTAGGCTTCGTGGTTTGACTTGATCCCATACTAGTGCTATAGGGGACAGTGACGCAAGACAAAGGCGACACAACACGACACTTTTTTTGGTAACACATTCATATTTAGCCGATAATGTCGCAAGAACGTCACTGCGCGGGTACCCATTTGCGAAGTTTCGCAACTACTTATCGCAAATAATCATGTTAACATTATTATTTTGTCCTACTTTTTTCTTGCATCGCGATGACGTAACTTCTTTGATTCTTGATTTTTAGTATTGTTTATTTTGCGCACAATATCAGCATATACAAGTGTCTGGACTTACAGCTACAAGGCTAGTAGAGGCTTCATGGCAGAATAGGCATGAAAATAAAGCAATAGGGTGGGAATACATGTCACATTCGCATCAAATATTTGGACTGCAGCCCGTGAAGAAAACATTAAGTGAGACTTGGCGCCCGAGCTGTAATATTAAGGAAATACACAAAATACGCCAACGTTTCCATGAATAAACCACTCAAGTGAAAGTCCGAATTTTTATTTTCGTTACATAATTTGATACTACTTTCTCGTTTTTTAGTTGTCTAGAGTTCTAATAAATAAAGCATAAATGATCACTCAAAGTCCTTACTCAACCTAATATTATTGGGAATTTAATACCATACGAGACCGCCACAAAATTCAAGTAGCCTTCCACCATAAGTAATTCGGCAAATAGGTAACTTAAACTTATTAGGTTTTGCAGCCTGCGTGTTCCTTTTGGGTGTTATGAAACCGCTATTCGATATAGGGCAACTAAACTGCTGTATATGATTATTTATACGAGTGACTCGTAGTGCGTAGAGAGGATTAACAGGCAAAATGTGGGAAGACCGAAACAGAGGTCTGTTCGGGTTTTGCGCGTATTTCGAATTTCTTATCTCTTTCGAATTCGTAAAGGTGTGCATATTGAATACGAAGCGCTCTTTTCTGGGATCGTATATATACTAATGGTTATAAATATTTCGAATAGGTGTTGCCACAGGACTCGACACAGTAGCTTAACTGACTATGAACAAATGCACTGACATGGCGCTCTTCGGCCATACCTGGCCCTTGCGCCACTAAAAATCACACATACATTCAAATGAACAAATGCAAAGTATAACATACGAAGAACGTTAGAACTAAAAGACTCTCGTGCGCTAAATATTATGTGGAAATCATAAGCTACAAGTGAACACAGGTTTCGAAGTAGATTTTTCAAATGCATGTCAAAATGAAAAGACACGCCGATATATTTATATGTTTTAATATGTAGTAGACATTGACCACGAATACATATCTCTAATTGGTCGTGATCTTCCTCCATTCTTCTACAGGCGTCCTTGTGGAAAGGCGCGAATACTTTAAGTGAGAGTAGGAACGTGACAAATTTCTCAACTCAAGCAGCATTTATATTTCTTTTTCTGGAACGTCTCCATGCGAAGCTCAGTTTTGAATTAAAATCCTTCTCGATTTTCCACCCTCCCCCGACGTCTCCTTTTTTTCCCACTTGCGCTTGACCATTCCCTTTCCCCGTCCTCTCCTTTACTTTTTTTCCATTTGCGCCTGTTTCGCATATTATGACTATCATTAGGAAAAAACAAACAAAATAGGGAGGATAAGAATATTAACTAGAAGCACGTTTGTTTGGCTACTACTGCACGCTGGGCGAGGGTAACATAGTTATGGAAGCATGAGAGCGAGAGAGGGAAACAAAGAGGAAGCAAGTACACGACCCGCACGTGTACTCGCACGAACAGCGCGTCACAGTCAAAGGCGTTCACGCAGGCCAGTCGTTTCCAAGAAACAACGAACTGCCTTCACCGCGCCGATGAACATAGGTGTGTGACGCAAACAAAAGGAGCTAGAAGCTAAAGTGGAATGTTTCGAAAGGTTCTTAGGGCAGTCGTCAGTTGACATGAGAAACTCTTTGTCCGCTTACCGGAGGTTGATATGTGCTTGCGCCAGATGTTACGTTCCGCTGGTTGCCTTACGTGTACATGGGACGAGAACAGTGCGCCGCTTAGGAAGGTGTAGGATTTAGAAAGTGCGAGCCACAAATCGCAGTATAACTGACAATGCGGTTTTTACCCGACCGGTCCTCCTGTCGCTTTTCCCTCTTGTTGCAGGCGAGAGCTTAAAGCCGAGATTACTGTCTTTGACTGCATTCGATAACCTTTTGCGAGTGGCGAGTGACACGCCATCCCGAACGCGCGCACGTACCTGGTCTAGCTTGAGCAGCTCGTCGGGCGTGGAGGGCAGCTGCCCGAGCGTGAGGCACGGCTTGAGTCCCGCCTCGTCGCCCAAGCAGCGCACGATGGCTTCCCGGTCATAACGGTTGGCGCACACGCACGAGGCCGGGATGAGGCCGTGCAGGTTGTACGTCACCGTGCGAAGCATCACCCTGCGTGCAGAGGAAAGAACAGTGCGGAGATGAGCACACGCTTTTTTTGAAGTCGCCTGCTAAGTAGCCAACGACAGAAAAAATCATAACGCAAACTAACAGCTGATTCTGTACAACGTACATGTAATTGAATAGGACCAATGGCCAAGAGAAACAGACAACAAAGTGCACACGGCAGTGCAAACGAACAATAATAAATCGTGAAACTCCCACCGGCTCCGAACTTATTTACTGCGGCAGTAGTAAAGTCTCAGTGTGGAACTACCATATTTTGAAGAATTGGCGTTGTTGTTATTGTTGTTGTTAACGTTGTCGTTATAGTTATCCTTGTCATCGTTGTCGTCGTCGCCCTCGTTGTTGTTGTTGTTGTTGTTGTTGTTGTTGTTGTTGTTGTTCCGAGTGTTTATGGCACTTCCTTGGGATGCCCACTATCGCTTCTTCGTCCACTTCAGTATTGCCGAAACACATCCGCAAACGCCACCACTCTCAGAGTAGGCGTGCTGCGAATGCCCTGAACAAATTGCCAAGCCTAAATGTTGCTCAGTAGTTCAGTGGTGAGCGCGTCCGGATCGCAAGCACGCATTGCCGCAGGGGGCATGATTTTCAGTTTGAGAATTGCCAAAGTTTTGTTTTTTCTTTGCTATAATGACGAGGGTGAAGGTGAGTAGGTGACCTGGGTACAACGGCAGTATAATGACTGCACTAAAACGACTGGGTAACGGAAAGAACGCGCGTACTCCGCAGACGGAGTTTCGATCATTTAACTGCTGTTGCAGTAAAACAAAATAAAAGTATACAAAAAAACAAAAAAATAATAAAAATATTACAAACTGCTGGTGGGCAGGAGGGTAGCTTCTCTGCTCTACATGTCTGTCAGACAGCATTGCGCATATAAATGGGTTTACTTGTGAATATTTCACGGCGCAGTAAAATGAAAGAAAGGGATCCTGGATTATTTTAATTATTTTTTGGACACGGCACGAACTGCGAGCAAGAATAACGTCCAGGTTAATGAGAAACGAATACAAAAAGAAAAGAAACGCAATTTAATCGAGAAAACAGCTTCCTGGCCCAGCTGCCTTGCACGAACTTCCGTTTGAAGAATAGGAAACGATCTAGGCGTAATGTCTCACCCACGAGCGCGTCTTCAGTATGCATGCACATCAGAATATGTCTTGAGCAATGAAAGTGCTTAAAGAATGGTTTCTCGCTCCTTCTTTCATGGTTTACGGCTGGGAATGCAAAACTCATTCTGCTATTCTTTGTAGCTTCCCCATTCGTCTCACAATGTATATACACCTGTAGAAAAGTGGAGCGCCATGTAGATTAAATGCGCCAATAATGAACATTGAACCTTCTCTCCAACACTTTCTAAATATCTTTTTTAGATGCACCACAAATAAAGAACTCAATATCCACCGATAACTTAGTGGCTATGACGTCGTGTCCTCGCGGGCACTAACACCGCAGAGGCGTTTAATGAAGAACGAATAACGAGTGGTAGGTTTAGTTACGCATTGATTACACCCAATAAAGTACGTAAACACAAGCGGAGTGCGACTGATGGCCGTCCTTTGTCCACAATTGCTTGTGTTCTTACCCTTTTCTTTATTTTTGCTCTGTAATCACTGAGTTAATTGCAGGCAGCTGTTCCGCCCCTCAAAACATCTAAGGGGCCGTTCCGAAGCTGATGCCGGCGTACTGATATCCAAGCGCTTCATCCGAAGGAACGATGTCGCTAAACGGTGCATGCTGCTGAGGTAGTTGTTTCATGCACAAAGAGCGCGAGCTATACGTGCATCCGTCGCGGTGGCCCACTGGCTAAGGCGTTGGGCTGACGAGCGCGATGTTGTTGGTTCGATCCGGGCGGCGGCGGTGGTAACGCAATGTCTAAATTAATCCGAAGTCCGGCGTCTACGGCATCCCTCATAACCTTTTGTCCAGTTTCGGGTGGTTACAGCCCTATATATATGTACATTAAGTTTTGTTGCTGCGATGACAATTATTGGACGCTCCATGCGAATAGCTGTCGGCAAAGGCGTCGCCGTTGCTGTGATGTTCCGTATATATTTACGTATATGCATGCTTTATGTTTACTTGTGCCATGTACGCAAAGTGCATGCTACACCATTAAACTGCCGTAGTTGCTCGAACAAGATTTTATCTTATATTTACCGAATTATTCCTTATAAGTTTTGAAAGTTGCAGCGCGCAAACAAAACTTGTGAGACATTTCATTAACAGCCCTTGCCTTTGATGTTAAGTCTTCAGAGACTATTAAAAAATACAAAGCAATGTTAGTGCTCACAATTTTCAAGTGATGTAATTTCACTGCCACCGCTCTTCACGGGCAGCGTAGTGGCGCCTGCTCGATGATATTACAGGTCCTACATGACGCGTAAAATGTTTTAAGGGTGCCAACAATTTTGGCGCACCAGCTTCTGTGACATCCGCGTACAGTCGCATCCGTGTATACTTAGAACACCGGCCGACGTGCTTAAACGTAACGCTAAACTTTGCTCTTGCTGTCAGTGCTTCGCCCCCCTTCGGGCAGAACTGACAATTCTTTTTTGAACTTCTCCGTCGACGAGAAGAAGAGAAACTTCCTCGTCTTGTCTGCCTTCGCGACGTCGTGTGTTTGCAAAGGATGATACAAACTCATTTTCGTTAGGCCCTAATTATCCCTATTGCACATCATAAAACCACGCATTGAGGCATGTCTTAAGTGCTTACTCGTTTTAACTCCCAAGGAAATTAGGTGAGGAGCTTAAAGGCAGCGAGGGCCGGCGATCGGTCATGTGCCAGGCCCGGGCAGACAACGGGATTTTCATAAGAGGATCTGTCCTTGTCTTGGAATACGTAATTTAAACCTGCATAATGAATGGGTTCTCTTGTGCAAAGTCTGGTGAGGGCCTTTCATCGGATCAAGCAGCAAGGCGTCTCAGGTAACCCTAAATTAGCGAAGGCTAGTTAAAAGAGCTTCAAAATACGCGTATCTCTCAATTCTTTGTCATTGGCGTATATCCGATAAATTATATTTACTTAGACTATCTATAAGACTGCTTTGCACTTTTCAGGTTGTTGTTTTGTTTACAGAAGATATACATGCACTCTTTACAGACGTTCATTATTGAGTTTAAGTTTTTATTAACTTTAAGTTTACAGACGTTCATTTGAGTTTAAGTTTATGTATTGAGGCACATAGACCTCAAAAGACGTCGTTTGCAGAAAGTCTATGCGCATTGACAAATAAAAACTGTAAGGATGTAATTGCACAAGGTTGTACAGACACGGTGTAGATTTATTAATGAGATATCCATCGAGAATCAGTAAGCTGTCATCTATGTCTCGGCTTGAAAAGTTGGCGGCCATCTTATTTCAGGAGCGTTCATGGGAATATTAGCTTTCGTCCCTGCACATAATAGTACACGTATTTTCAATAATTCTCAGCACGCAATAATACCAAAAATGCATTCAGGTAAGATCGAGCGCGGGATGGAAACACACATACACTCACACTGACAAGCACCTACACACACATTTCATGACATCAAGAGTTCGACGAAAACTCGTATGGTTAACATTGATCGTAGTCAAGGGTAAAATGGACGCCGAACAATAACATAATGTTATTGGTGGGCGTCCGTTTTACCTTTGACACACAAATTATGCAGATGCAGCGTACATGTAGTAGTTTATGTGACGAAAAGCTACGTACAATATTTTTACATAAGTTTATCGATGTTCGCGCTTACATTAGTGCACATGCTTATGAAAGGATTCCACGAGTTGTCTGAGTAATTCACTTGTTCCTCACTGATGAGCACCAAGGAAGGTTGCGTAGATTCAACACGCACCCGGTAGTAAAACCTCACTCACAATGCACGCATAGACAAAGCTGTTCTTAGTGATCACGCGACCTACAAGGCGAGCGCGACGACGATGAACCCAAACCCTGCGGAAGAGGGAAATATAGCTTCACTTTAATGCATTTAAGTGTCATACATACCCCTTGTGTTACAGAGGCGCGTTCATTAGGGTCGATTGGCGAGAATGGACACATACCAAGTGCCACATACCTGGGGCCGAAATTGTCATTTGAGACTTCATACTGCTTTAATTGGACCAAAATAGCATATCCATTTCTAACCCAGTGGTACATACCCAGTTGAACATACTCAGTGGCCCAAGTTATCTACTTCGCAAGACAGCAGCTAACACATACTCTGCGGCCCAAGCCTTCTTTATGTATACATAAAGAAGGCTTATCCATCCAGCGAGGAAACGACAAACGCCGCTACCAGGGGAAGAGCTTAAAACGTTTCGCTTTGAAAAGCCGAACACAAGTGTCCCACTTGTGCTTTAGCGATTCTCTGTAGCCTTCTGGTATAGGCGCTTAGTTTCAATTTCTAAGCCACCTCAGATTTACTTAAACATTAGACTACATTAGAAAATCAGAAAGAAAGAAAGCAATTGGCAACCAACAACTTATGTATAACCCTTCACGACCTGTTTCGTATTCAGGTGCAGATATAACCGGGCGTTCAAATCACCTAACACATACTTAACGCCACAAGCTTTCACGGTCCTGCACTGGGAGAAATTACCAGTGCCGTTATCGTTGTGTACTCAGGCAGCAATAGCACTGCATGCCGCCAACCATTGCATCTTCTATTTATATGTACATACAGGCGCGTTAATGTGCAGCCGGCTATCACGGACCGAGCCATCCATTTGCAGGGATCACATTTCGGGTTTGCTAGAACCGCACAAGATTCATTTACATGCAGTCCCGTCTCGACTGAGGAACGATCCCCCCAGGGCTGGATAGTTTCATCCTTCTTAATCAAACTATGGCCTTCCGCTCATCGATCGTCGGTGCCGGCGGCTATGCCGAGGAGGTATTGGGTATTTCACCACGCAAAACTACGCGTGCTTACCTCTGCGACGAGCCCAGTGATTCGCGTTTGCGTTATCCACGTTTCTTTCTTTTGGTTTGTTTTCTTTTTTGCTCTGCCGCAGTTTTTTTCACCTTATCGCACCTATTGGCATCCCTTATAAGAGCGAACTTGCTTGGTCGTCTCGGGCAGCGACATTATACTTTCGCCCCTTCGTTGCAGGTTCGTCGTGTTAGATTAATTGCTTTGCGACCGGGGAGACTGCAACGGCACACTCCTCTCAGGATAAACGAGAGGTCAACGGGGTGCCTTCCTGTTAAATGTCCAGCGGTGACATTTTGAGCGACTGCGAATTGTTTGGCGATTTCTTCATATTCATTGAAATGCCATGTAGTTTCTATATTCGTACGGACAGTGCCTCTGTTAGCAGTGTCAGCTGTCGTTTTTGATCATGAACTTTACGTTTACACATAATAATAATAATAATAATAATAATAATAATAATAATAATAATAATAATAATAATAATAATAATAATAATAATAATAATAATAATAATAATAATCGTGTTCGTCGTCGTCGTCATCATCATGTTCACCATGAGCAAGATTATTATCAGGAACAATAAAAACAACACTAACGACGACGGAACCGATCTCATACGAGCAAACTTCGCCATTGTATTCCCTGTCTACTTTATTTTAGTCACATTTACCGAACATAGTAAAAAGCTCCAGGTGTCCGCCATATGATAAGGATACAGCCGTCCTTTGTTGCACTCTCGTCTGCGTTTTTCGTCCTGCGCACTCACTGTCTTAAGAGAGCACCAGTTATCTGTTCTGCGCATTACACAACCTACGTATTGCATTTTACAGCTGTCGGGAAATATAGACACTAGGAAGGACGTGTCTAGTTTGCCTGCACTACCTTGTGTTGTGCGTTGTGCACTATCGCGGGCAGTGCTTCTATGAAGGGTACGTATTCAATTCAGAAGAAACAATGAACAGGCTTAAGGAATTCATTAGAACGTGGATACCGTTATTTCAGATGACTATAGGTATCACCGTGCTACCCCTGCCCGAGATGAAAACGTATTGCTGGAATCTGCTTTAAAATTTCGCACGTGACAGTGGCCACAGTAGGCGCCACTCTACTCTAGAAATCTAGGCGCAGCGGCTGGGAGTTGCTTTTAAACATTTTGGGGTAAGATTTCTATTTGAAGCCAATGATGCCGAATTTTCTCCAATTTGTCTGTCTCATCTTCTGCCTGACCAGGGGGCTAAAGGAGATTGCCGAGATCAGCGAGAACTTACGAGGTCGATTAAACCGCTGAGTAATAGAAAGGTCAATGTGGTTTCTACATGACAGCGGCAGCTCGCCACTTGAGACGCTGTTCTGTATGACAAATTGCAAACACTTCCGGAAGTACACTCAACATCAGCCCAACGGCGACACTGGCAAGACAACCACCCCTGATGCAGTGAATAAGCGGGTTTTCGTTAAATATTGAAGAAATTGACTATCGAAGAAGCGAAGTGTAACTGAAACGGAATGATCAATTCCACTTATAGATGTGTTAGGGCTTGTTGCTTAACAAGATTCACTTTCAGAGTTCTACACTTGCTTGCCGGTTTTACATAATCGTATAGAAGGCTACCTGATGTATATTTCGAATTGAAGATGTGCGCGTGCGATCATACATGGGTGAACGTAGAACACGTTCTGGGAGCCCGTCCAGAGTTTAAATAGCAAATAAGTGCTTTGAGGACAACATTGATAATTCTTGATGATCGTCCTTTCGTCACAGAAAGTTCCTTGGACCTTGGGATATTGCATCATTAGAGGAATCCGCTCAAATAGATTTAGTAACCTTCTTTATTGAAAGGGACATTCCATCGCTGTAATAAAAATTAGTACGTGTCTGTGTGTTTATTTATTTATCTTGAATTACTCAGTTGAACTGATTGACTGATTTGTATTTATCTGCAGAAAATGCAGAATGTGCCATTTTGTTTCTGCTTTATCCATCCCAATATTGACTGTTTAAGCATGTTTACGAAATGTGCTTTTATTGTCGTGACGGCTTTTTCATATCACCTGATGTTATCATCTTTTGATCATTGGACAATTAACTGCGTGTCTAGAAGACGGTGAGACAGTAGTTTCTATTATTATTATTATTATTATTATTATTATTATTATTATTATTATTATTATTATTAGTTTTGAAAACATATATACACATGGCAGGAAAGGGAGAGCGAGGAGCAGGCTGGCAACTACCACCGGAAGGGGCCCAATGCCTGCCTACTCTCCAGAAAGGAGGAATAGACAGAAACATAGCAGTGTAGGATAGGAAGGGAGGGAGGAAACAAATAAAGCGAAAGCTCACAAATTTCAATACTTAAGCAGGACACACACAGCACAGGTCGCACATAGTAGTGCCGGTCACTGCAGGTCGCGCTACTATCTTTATGCTAAAACAGAATAGTCTCATAGGTATTGCTATTTCAAAAATAGAAATAGGCTGCAAACGTGAACCTAAATTAATTATATTCTAGAAAAGTAAGGAGAGCGCAATGAGCCTGATTGTGCCGAGACGCACAATCACCGGGGTACAAACATTGGTCGAGTGTCGTACACCGCAGGCCAAGGAGGTGATAGTCTCTCACTAGCGACGTGCGCTGCGCAATGAAAGCGGGACACTCCAATATGGGGTGCTGAAGTGTCTCGAAGCAACTGCAAGACGTATACGATGAACTCGCCACACGTCCTTGTCGGTATAAACGTTCGAACACGCTCACACGGCCGACACTTAGCTTGAGTAGTAGTGCACATGCGCGGCGAAGCAAAGCTCGACCGTGAACACGGTGCGGGAGCGTTTCATTTGCGACGCGCTGGTATGGATGGTACTTGAGTAGGTGGCAACGAATCAGCAGACGAGCGTCATCAAGCTTGCACACAATTTCTTGGCATCCACAGTCGTTATGAGCGCAAGTTGAAACCAGGCGAACCGCCGCTTCATTTCAGGCGATTATTGCGTGTGAAGGTATCCATTCGGCAGCGAGAGATACCCCCTTGTAATATAATTTTGCTGGCAGAATCGGTAATGCTACGCACAAGTGGACAATCGATTTGACTGCGTCGTAATCTGCTAAGCGCAGCTCGGGGGTCCGTAAAGATGACCATCTTCGGTGCGGTCAGCTGCACTTGCACGTATTTCAGTGCAACATCAATCGCTGCCCTGTGGGACACCGCACTTCACTGAGAGATTCACTTATCATTACTCCGACATGCACTTTCACCTGGCGCTTCGACAGCAAATTGCACGCAAAGCGGAGCACGCGACCAGAAATTCTGATGGTTGCAAGAGCTAAAACAATCGCCTTCTGCGGAATCAAAGTTGAAAGCTCGCTGTATGTCTAGGAAGAGCATGTAGGCGGGGTGCTTTTCTCCTCTAGCAAATTAAAGCGCAGAGACCGGGTCTGAAATGCTGGTCAGAGCTGAACGGTGGCGACGAAAGCCACTCATGACATCAAGAAAGAAATTTAGTTTCTGTAGCCTGACATCTGGGTTGAACAGGACATTTGCTCCATTAACTTGATGATATTTGAAGGATATTGGCTGTGTAGGACTTGAGGTGTATTGCAGGGAGGCCGGGCTTTATAATTGGTATTATGACGGACGACTTCCATTGAGCAGGAACTACACAGGTTCTCCATACTTCATTAAACTCGTCAATACACGGCCATGAAAACTCTTATTAATGATCTGCGGTGGCGAGGAGAATATAGAACATCTACTGTGCCTCTGCCTATCTTTTGAAAATGAAAATAACATGATCTCTGCAGAGCTCTAAATGAGTTAGACAGAAAACCATTTACCTTGAACAAGATCTTGGGACCGCGGTTTCACATATCGCAGCTACAAAAGCCCACAAAAGCGCTACTGCGATATTTGAAAGCTACCGGATCGAGCGACCGTGTGTGATCCGAACTGAGTGGCCGTCAGTGGATATAGAGCAGAAAACTTTACCACGTCGACGATATCTGCAGTGAACCTTCTCTTCTTCTCTTGATCTTTCCCTGCCATTTACCTTTCCCCCGTGCATGGTAGCCAACCGGGCTCAGTCCCGGTTAACCTTCCTGCCTTTCATTTATAATTTTCTGTCTCTAACTCTTCTCAATGTTCCACAATGCTTGGTACGTGTGGAGAGGCTGAGCGCCTATCGCGGACTCTTCAACAGTGAAGTCTGCCTCGTACATCTGGTAGGCTGGACCATAGGAAGCAGTTACAATACGCTGACTTGTCAAAGGAGAAAGGTCGCCATTTGTTGCGTCACTTGAGATAGGAGAGACGAAAAGGACTGCAAATGACTCCGCTAGAGTTTTTTGGTGGCTGGTCAGTCGCTATGCGCAAAGCAGCCGCAGGATTCTTGCAGATTTCGGGAGTGCGGAGAGCCTTTAGTATGCGCCATATACTTCCAAAACCACATCCAGTATGCAGCGAACTAGATAAGGCTGCCCAGCTTTTGCGACGAAGTTGTTTGGTATGCCGCCGTGTGGCTGCATCAATTCTATTATACATAGCTCAGTCTGGGCGTCGTTTAGGAGCGCTGTGCCCTCCTTTAAGGGCGGCATCGAAATGCGCGGAGCCGCAAAAGCTTAAGATCGGGGTTTGGTTCGCCGATACTCCGTCGTCGTTGTACTGTAGCTTGTCACAAACACTCACTCATCGAACAGATTGTCTCGAGAGGGTGCCTGTGAGATCAGCTGAGGTAACTTGTCCCAGTTTGTCACGTTATAGACGGCCGTCTGGCGGCCTGCAGTATGTGTTGATGTTAGCCAAATCGGTAGGTGATCTGAGCCTTACCGGCCAGCTTCATATCACCAGGCTAAGCTCAAATCTCTCGTTGACATCGCAAGGTCTATAGTGCGATGCTCATTTCCTGTACTTATAAATGTAGGTGAACCGTCATTCAGTATTTACAGGTCGTTCTTGATAATTCGCTCGTTAATCTCTGCCCCACGATTGCCTTAGGGACGGGAACGCTATCGCGGATGGTTGGCCTTACAATCTCCGCACAACACAAACGGTGCACCACACCATGAAAGAGTGAGCCAAAGCATTGATAACTTTGTTGCAATACAGGCAAACTCAATATCTCAAAAAGAAACTTTTCCTTCCCATTTTGAAAGAATTTATAAAGTATAAAGGAACACGCGATGATACAATTCGATGCAATGCCTTTCAAATTCAAGATAGAAACAGAAAAGAGCTGATTTGAGTGCTCTCCTTAAAGCACCTTTTCCCAGAACAATACCGTTTCTAAATTTTTCGCAGTCCTCTTACCCTCGGATCAGAATACTGGCTTTCTCGTCCTATACGACTTTGCAAAGGAATAACACATCTTCCAAGGCAGTCCTGCAACTCGCCATCGATCACTGTATCTCTTCTTATCTTGTCTTATCCCTCCGCGGCAACTTCTTTTGACACTTCGAAGGTGAGAATTTGACTGAACAGCAGCGAAGTTGGCGAAGGCTTGTCAAGTGAAAAGTGATCTATCATCACAAGTTGAAGAGGTGGCTGTATTTATTTTATTCTAAATCTCGTGTTGAAATGTTCCGAATATTTCTTTGATCTTGAATTTTCATTTTTTTTCTTTAAAACGCGTCCCTACATCGCCACGAGATCTCGTGAACATAACCGCACGAACTCATCGATGAGCCAAATATGTAAATGGCCACGTCACACTATCGGAAGAAGACGGATTACGCATTGTCTGACGCTTACGTCGTACTCAACCGTTCATTAAACAGCACAAGGGCTGTGATCTTGTAACCTGCAAAACGTGACCAGAACTTTTGTTTTGTTTTGAGATCAAGCAGTTTCTGAAGTGCTGGCGTTCTTCAAACAATTTTAACATCATTCAGCAATTTCCTTACTGCACCAATGGGTTTGGCTGTCGACGCTCGAAAGCACGCTACCGTGTACTTCGTACAATTGCCACTAGAGTTGCCTTCGCTCTCGCCTACGAGGTAATCTTATCACGTTTGCGTTCTCGAATAGGAGTAAAAACGTGAGAACAAAGACACGTAGCAATAACAAAGAGAGAGAGAGGGAGAGAGAGAGAGAGAGAGAGAGAGAGAGAGAGAGAGAGAGAGAGAGAGAGAGAGAGAGAGAGAGAGAGAGAGAGAGAGAGAGAGAGAGAGAGAGAGAGAGAGAGAGAGAGAGAGAGAGAGAGAGAGGGGGGGGGGGACAGGAAAGGCAGGGAGGTTGACCAGACGTGCACTACCCTTCACTGAGGGTGGGGAAAGGAACAGAAACAGAATAAAGGGGGAGAGTAAGCACTGAGTGCGTGTGGTAGAGACACTATACAAAGGGACACTATAAACGCTCTCTTAAGCAAGTGCACTTCAAGTATTGTACTAGTGCACGAATCGCTTTTCTGGCCAGTGACGGGTGTGGCCACGGTCCGAGTATCGTTGACTCGGTGAACGATCTTAAGTCCAGTCGGTGTAAAGTTGCCCGCAGAGAGAGGTGTTGTACATCGTAGCGAGGGCAGGTACACAATAGGTGCTGGATGGTTTCCTCGCACCTACAGGAGTCGCACACCGGGCTCTCGGCCATTCCCAAACTATAGGCGTCCGTGAACGCCACTCCCAGCCAAAAGCGGCACAGCAAGTTGGGCCTTCTGGACAGCCAGGAGTTTATCAATCGAGTATGGGCTCTTGACCAATGAATAAAATGTTTCCGCCATCAATCCGTGATCTATGTGGTGCTGTAAAGAGGGGCAATCTCAGAGCATGTGCTTAAGGTCGCTAACCCCGCACCATTCGAGACGCAGAGGTGAGATCTCCGTGTGCCTACTGAAGACGGAAAGTGTGGGATACGAGTTCGTTTGGATTAACTTGAGAGCCATAAATTTATTGTCGGATAAGGTCGCTCAATGGGCTGACGCCTCTGTTTCTGGTCCGACCGGATTACCAGCTCAGATTAACTGCTGTATTACCTGCTGCTGGGAGGTCGCGTCACAGGGTTACCTGCCTTTAAAGAAAGTAAACTGCATCATACACGGTAGGAACAAAGGGAGTGTTAGCAACTCCTCTTGTTATAGTAAGATGCTGTCTGTAGCACTCAGTTTTCCTTTTTTTTATAGACACTTCCACTCCACAGCATGTGTCATGTTTTGCTGTCAATGCTAGAATCGGTGTGAAGAGAAGCTTTATTGAAGCTGTTAACTAAATGCTTTGGGACTAACGGTGATTCGTATAATTTTGCTTACCTTCATGCTATGCACCGAGTATTCTCGTGGAATGTTTATGTTTGCCTACCACAAGGCCACAACTTTATTGTCGTGCAGTTTTTATGTTTATGGACTACATCGCTCACAATCTGTGCCAGAATAAAAACTACCAATCAGACATGCACGCAGATCAACATACACGCAGCGACGTCACAAGGACAAAGGCGATGTGTGATACTTGTCGAGGGAGGAACGTTGATGACAGGTGTATGCGCAGAAACGTACGAGACGCATCAAGGAATATTTAGGGATTATGTGTCACAGCGGGACATACCCCCTTCCACAGGATTGGCCAAGAACGGGCACAACCTGAGTGGCACACAACGAATGAGTAAATAAAAGAAAATAAAGTAAATAAAAGAAACCCTGACACATAAATCTCCATTCTATTAGCAAAACGGTGTGCTTTAGTGATATGTATGTGTGAGCCAAAATTATATGTTAAGGTTTTACGTAGGAATGATAGTGGGACATGGCCATTCTGGAGCATTGACCCAGAACGGGAACATACCCAGTGGCGCATACTGAATATCTAAATAAAAAAAAGGTAAAGCAAGAAATCAGTTTATTATATTTCACTGTCTCGTGATCAGATCGGTGCGCTATGGAGGTGGCTGTGATCCGACATGATACGTTCACGTTTTACATAGGAAGTTACATTTTTTGTTACGCAGAACAGAGGTTGCACACCCATTCGCCAGCATAAAAGGGTTATTTATATCAGCCAGTTCGCTGGCACTTTCACTAGGCGCTCATATAACCTTTGTGTATATATCCACAAATATATCATCTGAAAGAGCGACTTAGCCAACAGCACTCAGCCGCCAGGCGGCCATACCAAACGCGGGAAAGCAGGCAAAAGTAGCTTCGTGTTAATAGGAAGAGAGAGAGAGAGAGAGCAGCAGGAAGGAAAGTAATAAGGTGAACCAGACTTGTTCCTGATGCGCTACCTTACATAGGGGGCAAGAAAATAGGAAACTTTTGCACGAAAGCGCTGGAGATATTTCACGAACGACTCGTGAGGCTAACGCGACTACCTTCACGATGCAACCTATCTGCAGTAGCGGTTGAAAGGAAGCAACTCGACACTGAGTGGAAACAAGTCGATTGCGTGCTTTCCGCCTGATCCCACAGTTGAGCCCCTCAGCCTAGCCCACCGTACCGTAACACATCTTCTGATTTTATTTTCACGCCAATACATGCACTGACAGACTCGGTAGACGAGACGACGCACAAGGTTTTGAAGACATTTTAATATCAAGATGAAGCAATGGTTACCTTCTACATACTCTCGTGAAGCTTGCTTCCCCCCCCCCCTCGAACTGGCAGCAGCTTAAAGGCTCAACGGTGTGGCGAATTCTTTGAAACAATCGTAGGAGAGCACCCCGCAGATTTCAAATCACGACTGGCTGCAACATGAAACTCGTGAAGTGGGCGAAAAGTGTTCTAAAAGAAGAGAAGTATAGGTATAGTGTTGACGCATTGAAACACCTCGCGGATTTTCATACTCGAATCTCCTAGAACGTTTATTTTTTCAGAGGGGAGATTTCAGGAAAACGAGACTTAGCTACAGGAACATTGTTGAACGGAAGGCACTAGGCATACGTGGGCGAGACTTCAAACAGACGTCGCCGATCAATATGCTAGAACTCTTTACAAAAATAACTAAGAGATTTGCTGAGCTCAATTTTCATCTTAAGGTAAATGCGCTTGCTCCCGCTTATCTAGTTCGTGAGGTATTGTTGTTTCCAAATATAGATATCACATCGCTACATTAGGTCTCCAAAGGGACATTCATTATTTGTTCCTCCTTGTGTTAAACATGACAAGCTACCACGCCACTGTGAAGCTGCCTGCTTACGCGAGCGTGTATCGGTTGTACGATGCGTTGTCGATTTCGAAACTCGGGAGTCATTATTAAACTTCTATTAGTACACCGATCACCCTTGATATGCACATTCGTTGCACTAACGAAACGCAGGTTTAGAAGCTATGCTATGGGACTGATTGCATACGTTTTGCGGATGTTTATTATGCTCGAGTTTTTCTTTACTTGTTCATGATAGGACCGAAAGGAAAAGAAGTTTGTTGATTATATCTACCGGTACTAACATATGGGGTAGAAACATGTAGGTTAATAAAGAAGCTTGAGAAGAAACTAACGACCACACAACGAGTGAAGGAGTAAAAAATGTTAAGCGCAATGTTAAGAGTTAGAGAGATAGTGGTTTGGATTAGAGAGCAGACGGCGGTAGTCAAAGAGAAAGAGAGAGAGAGAGAAAATGATAAATGATAGGTAGGGAGGTGAACCAGGACTGAGCCCGGTTGGCTACCCTACACTGGGGAAAGGGAAAGGTGGACGGAAAGATTAAAAGACGTATCCTCGTTAAGGTTAAGGGGAAAGAATGTAGCAGGCCAAGCCACGTAATACGTAGAGCAGATAATCGGCGATCTACGTAGAGTTACAGAACGGGCGCCAAAGGACGGGAAGTGGAGTCGATGATAGCACGAAACGAGCTGGCGTGATGAAATCAAGAAATTTACAGGCATAAATTGGGGTCAGATGGCGAAACGCAGAGATAATTGGAGATATCGTTGAGTGCCCTTCGTCCGGAAGTGGGCATACCTCTATGATGATGACGATGGCAAGCCCTGTAGTAGAACCAAGACCACAAGACAACTATCACTCTTGCTCACAAAAAAATAAAAATAAACTCAGTCATGCAGAAAAGGTGAATGATTTCCTTTGAAAAATACTCAGACAAATCCCTTTTAAGCTTCAGCTTTTGGCATGTTATGGATTGTATAGACCCTTCCGCGCTCGTGGTGGCAGCATACGTTGTACCCTGGGCAGGAAGCAGTACCCAGAAGAGATTCTGTCTAGGTATGCTGTCTCTGCGTCTTTTGCGCCATCTAGTCACGTGATTTTTTTTTTAGCCTTGATGTCACCCTAAACGAAACTTCAGTTCGGAAAGAGGCTATCATTGCCGGGAACCGAACCAGAGACCTCGTATTTGGCGGAAGATCACATAACATTAATGATCTATTCATTTCAGAAATGGAAGATAAGCACGATGTTATCAGTTCCACAGAATGAAAAGTTGTCCTCCAACGGAATAGAGCATGAAGGTGCAAATGAAACCCACGCGGGTTTTTTGGGAGAAACCCGTCTGAGAAACCGGTACGGTTTCTTCTTATAGCTTGGTGCTACGTTTGGGTGCATGACATTTTTCTCTTTCATGAACCGTCTTCCACCATGCTGGATTCCGCAGAACTGGTTTGGCATTCCCAGTTACATTAGCGGCACATTGGTGTTAAGCAATGATCGACGTCTGCCAACACCCCTTCGTGCTCGCGCAGATCATTTAGAAGAACTAAACTTTCCTAGGGTAAACAAGCGTATCGTTTAGCCGACCAGTTAGATTAGGGATGCAATTCAGGTGGGATTTACGGCACCAGGTAAAGCACAGACGCGATGAGCTCTTTGCTTGAGTAACAAATGCGTACTGATTCCTTGGATTTTCCGCAGTAAGTACCAATAGGGCGCACGCTGAACCCACAATTCAGTGATATTCAACCTGTTTGTTATGCCATTTTGCACGACCGTACCAAACTTACCTGCACGCATCGTATTTCGTGTTGTTCACTTGTACGCTCGTGCGGCACACATCACTTCTGCAGCGAGAAGCATGCACATTTAGCCAAGATTGTTGGAGCTGGCTGTATACAAATTTATTTTCGTTTCCGAGAGGCATCTGTACTTCATCCCGTTCTCCAGTGTTTCACGCGCAGTGGTCTACTGCAAGAAGTTGTGAACTAGCTCGACGTCACACGTTTTTCAAGTTCGACTTCGAAACGTAATGATCAAGGGTGGCCCAAAAGATAGTCAGGAACAAACGACTGATGCGCCAACGAAACTATGGCTGTTGTCACCTATAGGATGAAGAACTAACAAAAGTGCTTTAATAAAACTCCCATGAAATCTGCGCCAACTGCCCGTACGCTGCTGAGAGCTTCTAATGGAACAATGTGGCCTCAGGGACTGTTAAGAGGTTAATAGACCGTTGAGAGCGCCTCCGTGAAATCATACTTTTACTTGATTATAGTTAACTTGGTTGTTTCATGTTAACTCGCATCTATCAGACAGCTTCACAAACAAAAGACACAGAGTTAACCTTGGAACTTAATATTCGCAAAAATACAGCCTTATTCTTCTTTTTACAATACCCGAGAGAGCCAAATGGACAACCTTTCGCATCATGACAGTGCATCATTTTACTAGCTCCTCTTGATAGCCGGGACAACAACAGAAGGATGCGGGTTCGGCCTGACTTCGATACTTTGCAGTATGATAGAAAGGAAAAGAAGAGAATAATGAAGAAAGACAATTTAACTAGGAAAAGCACAAGAAAGATAAGTGCCACATATGAAAGTACAGGTCACTACTGTTTCACAATAAATAAATAAATAAATAAATAAATAAATAAATAAATAAATAAATAAATAAATCGCCACGACGAGTCCAAAGCGGCGACCTGCTCACAGCAATTTTTCGATCGAAGGGCAAAAAAAAAAAAATCACTTACAGGTTCTGCAACGATAACAAAGTATTGCAGAAGTATTGATCTGGGCGCAGCGGTTTCGGGTAAAGATTTTGTTGTCCAGATATAGGCCAAAGAGATGCCCGAGGCACGTGGCAGACATGTACGCACGCCTCTGACATACGAAAGAGCCGGCGCAAGCTACGCGTCGACGGATGCTTGCGCTCCTATAGAACGTGGACGTTTCGTGTTGGCTGGCGCCGGCTCTGAGCAGCCCAGCTGCTGCCGCTTGCAGCTAGATCCACCGATCGGGCACACGCGGGGAGGAAATGGAGCGACGCGAGCTGCTTTCCATAAAACCCTAGCCGCGTGATGGCCGCACCTCTCACGGAATCCTGCGGACGTAATGCAAGGTTCGACGACTGGTGCGCGATTTCCCCCCTTTTTTTTGGAATCCTCCGCTTTTTGCTTGCCGGCCCGACGTGGGAGTTTATCGAGGCTGTTATAGCCGGTTCTTTGTATTCTGCATATGAAAATGCAACCGTAAGTTGTATGCCCGCTTTCTGCAACAGGCCAACTATATTTTTCTCATTCGCCACTTCACAGAACACGGTAAGGGGCACGTCGACAGAGCGTGAGCAGCATTATGAGGTAGCAAGAAACAAGGTTTCTTTAATAAAACATTTATTTTTTAACTCCAAGATCGTGAAAGTGCATTGACAAAGACAGTCGTGATAGTTGTTACTGGGATGCAGTGACGGCGCTTAAATTAATTTTAATTTCTATATTTTACGAGGAATATATTTTGCAAGTACACACCCCCCTTCCAAATGATCCTCTTCAAAAGGCCACTGATTACAGCTTTGGAGTTGCATGTATGTAGTTTGCTGAATGTGTTCGTAAAGCTGGCTTCTCCAGAATATTAATTTATGACGGGAGAAGCCTTCTTCTGATTCCATTCTTTTATAGTGGATATCCAGTTTTTAGTCTACATATGTATGTACGTGCGGCAGAAAATTTTATCATTGTACATAATCAGCGTTGAACGTCACTGAAGATGAATCGACAAAAACATAAATCTTGTATCGAACTAGTATCGAACTTGTATCCAACTTGTAATAATTCGACGCCTAGGCTGCATATCAAATGTTTGCTTACTCAAAAGAACCATGTGCAATGTAAGTATGAGGTAAACGACTTGTTGTTTTTATATTTCTTTTATATACAGGTGCTCTAAATGTAGTAATACTTGACCACGGTTTATTCTATCGCCCCGTTTCCGGGTGCAAGATTAGTAGCCGACTAGCGTACAAAAAAAAAAGAAAAAGGGACCATGCAATAGACGTTGACAAAGCGATTACGACAAGCAATAAGTATATATACTCTAGTAAACTGCCCTCGTGTTTCTGTGTGCTAGTCGGCTAGCATGAAATAAAGACGAACCGGCACTTACACTCTTTCAAGGCGCTAGATGACGAGGATAGAAACATGTGAGAGCGCTTGCACCTTTGCATTGCTGCAGTCAACAGACGATACAGATTCCATGCTTTTAAGGGCCGAAGGATCGAATGGTCTGTCTTGTTTGGCCACAGCTGTTAGCCATCGCCAATTGCCGGTGCAGGCTTTCTTTTCTTTATTATGGTATGCTCTGCGCTGTGGGAGGTGTACTACGTCACGCGAGCACGTAGATGCGAGAACACTGGAAGAAACTAAATGCTGTTATTCCCCCTCCCCCCTCTTTGTTTATCTTAGCACACTGCAAACAGTGGTAATGCGATGAACACGGAAGTTCAAGCTTCTCGCCTTTCCAAGGGAAAGAGCACAGACGGGGAGCTGATGTTGCCAAACCAACTTTTTTCACCGCTAGCTGTTATGGGCTCTTTCAGTAGTTTCAGTCGCTGGTGTTCGCAAGAAAACACACGCACACACACTCACACACACGCACACACACGGTGACAGTGGGAGTCGAAGTCACATCTTCGGACTGCGGTGTCACTTGGCCACGAACGCGCTTACCACTACACACGGATATTTTTATTGACGAACAATGTTTACTTCATATCTTCCGTGAAACATTCAATACCTCATTATTATGCGACTTGACCGCGAGCTCACTACTCACTCGGTATTTGGGAATGTCAGCAGATTTTAACTAATTCTAACTGCCTTTTACGGCAGCTACCTTAATGTGTTGCTGTTATGCTATTAAAGAAAAAAAAACGTTAAACGCGCTTCATGCTAAACTAACTCTCAGACAAAGAAACAAACAACAATATTGCCAGCGAAGCGCAAACAGAGTACATCGCGAAATTACCATGGTTCCGAGGTGAGCGGGAAGTTTTCTCCGAGAACGACACCTACTCTAGGAATGCCAAAAATTACAGCGCTCATTGCAACGGAGCGTCACACTTTTATGCGCGAGCCTGCAAGCGACCCTAATGGGGACTGTAATCTCGCCAAGCTCTGGCATCGGCTTGGAGCGTGTACACAAACAGGACTAACAAAACGCGCGTCGTCCGGACGTCGTCGCATCGCTTTTACTGCTGCTGGTAGCACAACGTGAGGCAGCGCGCGCGGTACGCCCCGCACCGAAAACGTCCGCGCAGCCCGTTTAGGCCTACAAGCGTCGTCGGGGGTGTTGCAGAACCAGCAACGTTTCTGCTGAAATGCGAGAGCAAGGAAGAGCGTTTCCGGGCGCCTCTCCTACAGCCTCCGTTCCGCTAGGTATAGCGGACCCTTAGGGACGACTCGCGCTGGTAAACACTCGCGAAAGGGCTACTTACCATAACGTCTTCCCTCACGAAGAGTGCGTGCCATGTTATATAGATGTATGTTTCATATACACACTATTCCCTACATACTAGGCCGGGGTCATTCTGAGGCGTGCGTGGAAAGGGGACGTGACATGTTTTCTTCTCTGAGGGGAGATAACGCATGTAGCGAGGCGACCCAAACTGCCTCGAGGAGATTAAGCTGGTACGAAGAATCTGGGCCACGAGACTTCATCGGCCAGTTCACACCGCGTGAGAAGTTAACTTAAGATAATTTCAGGGACCAGCGCCGGGCTTGAAATGATCGTCCGGGCTACGGGCACGCTCATCCGGCCAATGTAATACTAGGGGTTCTGGTACTTCTTTGATAAAGAAAGCAAGCAAAACGGGTCGCAGTCGCTCCGCTCGTTCACATGGTCTGAGATGAATGCTCTGTTTTCGCCTTTTATTTTGTTCTAGCATATTTCTTGCTATCGCTCGCAATTGCAGGATTCGCTCGGAATTTTCTATATTTATAAGCTAGCGAAGGAAAAAGAGTACAGGGAAGTGCTGAAGGCGTACGAGCAGTCGATATGAACAATCACCGTGGGATTTGGAGGAATGACAACTAAACTCTGGCCGCCGGCGGAGCTCGAAATCATAGCACGCGCACACCGCGAAATCACCTTAGGAATTCATGCACGCTATCGCTGATCGCGTAGGACATATACAAAATAATGCTGCTTTATTTTTCATCATTCAGCGTTTCGCGTTGACAACGTCATGAGAATGGGGGCTCAAGAGCGAATGTTACGTAACCGACGCATATGTCACACTGTATCGTTTTCTACGGCTCCTTTGTCAGTCACGAGCGCATCCGTTATAGTGGGCGATGCAAACTTCCGCGATTCTGCGAGCATGGTTGTCTGCGCGACGAAATTCCCACAACCACAGAAGGACAAAAATGGCTGTATCGGTGCAAACTACAAGCTGAGTTTATTGCGTGCTTCGTGTGAGACAACAAACGTTTGGAAATGCGCCAACTAGCCCATTAAGATGTCCCCGTGTTATTTTCCAAATAAACTGCATTCGGCCGGAATCGAACCGACCAACCGTGTTTATCTCAGCGCTGAGCTACTGTGGTGGAGTTCCTGTGAATGTTTGAAACCCGACTTACCCCGCCCGTACAAGTTAACTGCCTTACACAGGATGGTCAACCTCATGCTTGCAACAATGTTGAGACTCAGAGACGTCCGCAAAAAATTGTTATGGGGTTCGGCAAAGGGGGACAGACTGCGCTTGCATCCGCCACATGCATTCAAGCTACCCAACATGTGCGGAGAAGCGTGCACTTGCGGAATTCCGCTTGTGCCTCTATTTCTTAAAACCACGTCCAACGTTTTGGGTGGGTTATGAGTCTTATGACATGAGTCACAGCCGTTGACAAGCCGTCTATCCGTGATCTACTCTACTTCCTCTAAGCAGGTATCACAATACACACGAACAGGTATTTATTTGTTTTGATGCGTAAAACCTCACCATATATATATATATATATATATATATATATATATATATATATATATATATATATATATAAATGCCAGGTTGCCACATGACGCGTTCCTAAGCGTTCTCACGCATCGGTGCGCCACGCATTTCGGAGGCCACGCCCAGGCTTCGCGGGGGCGGGGCTGGATGGCTCCGAGTTTTCTTAGGGAAGTGTGGAAAGAAGAGTTACGCAGCAGTACACGCCTCGCATATAACTCGTTCTGACAGTAGCAATACGTTGTGTCGCTATGTTGATTCAATAATAACGCATTACTGTCGACTGTCATCGTGATATCGGTCGTGCTCAAAATTATTATTATTATTATTATTATTATTATTATTATTATTATTATTATTATTATTATTATTACTGCTACTACTGCTACTACTACTACTACTACTACTACTACTACTACTACTACTACTACTACTACTACTACTACTACTACTACTACTACTACTACTACTTTACTTACAAAGACATCTTCAATGATACTGTGTAGCATTACGATCCCAAGTATGCTTAGCTGCGGTTTTCTTTCTTTACGCGCTATATGTTATTCGATAACAAATAACGTACAGATTTATGTAGGATGAAAAAAATCTGTCACATCCTGGCGTAATCATCGTCGCTTGCGGCCAGCGAATGATGTGACTAAATTGCCGTACATATGTATACCGTATTTTTCGTTTTCTTCATCGCCGTTCTTTTGCGGCGCATCATTGTCGTATTGTCGTTTCTGCTGTTTCTCGAAGCTTTCGGTGATGGAACCGGTGGTTCACGTCCTTCGATGCTCTCAACAAGCGAAACTAAATGGGTTAGCCCTTTCCCTCGTGGATCTCCGGTTCAGCGTGCAAGCGCTTAGCTTTTGGAGCATCCGCTCGATAGCCCCCTTTCCACTCACCACCAGAGAGACACGCTGAGCTCACTTCGTTTCCAATATAAGAAAACTAAATTCGAACAAACGCAGAAAAAGAAAGAAAGACAGAGAGCAAGAAAAACGCAACACCAGATCAGAAAGAAAGGCAGGAAACGCAAGGGCCTACATTCCGTTTCCTTAATAAGACTTCTGACTCAGATGCGAGGCAACTTTTGAGGAATGGGTTGGAAAAACTAACTGTTTTAAGCGCGCGGGCACGTAGTAAAGTGAGCGTTGATGCTTTACTGTTATACAGTATTTTTGTCTCTCTCCTGGCTTATTATCTTTTTTTCCTTCGTTCATTTTTTCTCTAAGTATGTTTGGCCGCGTACTGGCGCTCCTAAGGCAAGCTTTTGCGGTAAGCGGAGAAAAGCAGCCCTGTCAAATACAAATTCCAGTTTTTACGCTCTCACCTCTTTTCCTGGTACACTTTCTTGCGGTGAGAATTCTACCAAGAACAAGGGCGCCAGGCCTTTCCTAGGCGTCCTTATTCGTTTCTTTCCGTTTTTATTTTCGTTCTGACGTTACGGTTTTGTTTCGTGTTTCGTCGACGATGCGGATTTTGATACGACGTTGCTGGATCTCCTTCCGCGGTGCGGGCTTACATACCACGTTAGGCAGGATGTGGTTGCTTCGCTTTTAAACCTTTTGCTTGGTAGCGTTTTGCTGGTACCTTAATTGTGTTTTGCTGTTATATCTCCTCTTCGCGTTGGTGCTTTCAGACGAGCTCGAATGAAACTAAACCCTCTGAAAGTTGCTTCGCAGCTCCCTTTGTTTTCCTACCAAATTTTCCATGCAGAAATAATCCGGGTAGGAAGAAAACTGAAAAAAAAAAAAGCGTAGGAGCTTACGTGCACGCTCTCTAGAGAGACAGTTATATATTCACTACTGGTCCACGTCGCAGCACGAAGAGATTACTTAACTTTTTCTTTCTTTGTGACTGCGTCTTGTCATTTTGAAATTGGTGGAAAGATCTCAGTACGCTTATTCGTTCGCGACACGTTTACTAACAGAGTGGTCCATGAGAAATTGATCCGCCAAATTTTTTTGTTTGTTTAGCTAGAACGAAGTTAGAACACTTGTCTTTCTTAATGTATTCCCGCCTCATAGACGGAATAACGACGTGTTCTGAATAGCATTTTCAGCTGCCGGTGTTTTAAACGAGACGGGAAAGAAAACGGACACTCGAGTTTGACCATCGCAGTCTAGGGCGTATTGTGACCGGTCGTCATCGTAATATTGCGTGCCTGCGCTTCACGATGCAAGCGCCGACGTTCTTTTCAGCGCCAGTTCATTGCAGCCCGGTACTAACAATACAGTGCGCATACTAAAAGCGGTTACCGGTGCTCTGAAAACAAAATTTTCGTCTTGTATAGAAATTTAGCAATTATATTAGTGGAAACACAAGCATGAAATGCAAGGAAACACTGCAGTGCAATGACGCCACTGAAACGCCTCGTGGCGTATAGTCACTTTAACACAAAAGAAAGGCATAGCCACCTGTTGTCATTTATTATATTCTTACTCTTTTTGTTTTGCCTGGTGCCCACTCATATTTCATGGTACCTGAAATCTGACCACCTCAGTCGTATCTGCGGCTATTAGTGCACTTGTGCTATATGTGCCAGTAGAGTATCTTCAATCTTGAAGCCGCATTCAGTCTCAGTGATTCGTGAGGATTTCACAGAATAAACGGTGACAAGACATATTGCGGCAAAATTTCACATGAACTGTAAGGAAAGAGCTCTGTGCGTTTAGCTACGCTAATCGAGTTCACTGGAAGTATAGCGATTGCCACTGATCTGAGAAACCTTATTTAAGGGCACGCGGTCGATGTGGGGGTAAATTTGTATTACAACAAACAAAACAACAAAATAACAATACCAACAAAAAATCTAGGAAGAAAAAAAGAATGACCTGCATCACTGAGTACGGTGAAAGCGAGCGCTATCGGCAATGCATGGGGACCAAATACCCGAACATTAAAGCCTTCATCGTGACAAGGAAAGCAAAGCCGTATCTACGCCAGTGATCCCCGAAGACTGAAATCCCGGCGCCCTGAGTATCACACACCGCCTGCCGCTACTTACTGGTTCGTCTTTCGCCAACGTCGCAGCAATTCTCTTCTGGCTGTGTTGGAAGCTGGCCTCGTTCTTTCTTTTTTTCTCACAACACATTGCACACCTTTCGCGCGTTCTATACTGGAGCTCTAGCAGCGTGCTCCCTTGTAACTGCTGACACTGAATCGTGAACCATGTTCTAAGCCCCCCTTGCCTAAATGCCCTGAAGGACAAGACTTGAGAACCGCCTGGTATTATGGGATATCAACGCTAAGAAAAAAGAAAACTGAAAAGCAAAAGAAAAAAGAAAGACAACGAAGCTAACTCCGAGGCTAGGGGAGGTTACAAAGACACAGCAAGCAAAGCAGAGCGAAATTGAGACCCTACAGAGCAGATCGAGCAAATTCCGCGCTGCCTTCGCTTTCCGAGTGTGCCTGTTCGGTCTATTGGCTCCGTGTTATTTTCCCCCGTGACTTTTAATGGGCTACAAGGACGTGCTGAGACAACCCGAAAACAACTGCGGGGGTTTTAGGGCAGGCAGTACCGCGGGAAGGCGAGGGAAGTAAGGACAGGGGGAGGGGGGAGAGGGGGTTTCTAGCTAGGCAATAAAAGCATCCCTGCCGAGCGAAGAACGGGAGCGCAGAGAAAAAGGGAAGGAGGGAAAGGCCACGTGGGAGGCTGGATGGGCTGCCTTTATTGCGACGCGGTCGTTTTATTGCGGCAGCGCGAGGGCCCTCAACCCCAATTCTGCGGCCAGCTGTGATGGCCCGCTAAGGCCGGCTCGTGATGGCTGGCCGTCCTACGCGGCCTATTCAGCGTTAGAAAGCGCAGGGTGCAGTCGCTGGGATAACGAGAGAGGGCAAGACTAGAGTGCCGGACTTGGCGGCGGAAGTGAAGGAACAAATTAGCGCGCACTGATTTCAAAGCGGACAGCCCTCACGAATTAGTTGATCAGCTTATCATACGAAAGGTATTGCAGCTATATAATACCGATTTACAAGAATACAATGCTCGTAATTGGTTTATTAGCGTTTCAAACGGCAGAATCGATACAATTTTTGCAGCATTAGGTGACGTCTTGCTGTAACAGTGTCTGAACTGTCGGGCTAAAATGAAAACTTTTCGATTAGTGGCTGCCGTGTTTATAATCAGAAAACTGCACCATTTTAAAACGCTGCGCACATAATATTATCATTTGTGTAGCATCGTTGCTTTTATTACTTATGGTAACTAGGTATTTTATTGTGAAGCTGCTCATTCTTTATCGTTACTCATATATATATATATATATAGACCAATGAGAACGGGAACAGAACTATTTTTACTTTCGCATTGCTTTTATGGCATAATTGGTTTGCTTTGTGCCTACATATATCGACTTTGAAATGCTACATTTCCTGAAAAATTAAAGACTATAATAAAGACATAAAGTCAGTTACTATGAACTTGAGAGCAAGCATAAAATACTGCCGAGTTCGGATCCAGTTCTCCGAACTGGCATTCTCGTGAAGTCCCGTACGGTCTGCTCCATTATGCCAATAAGAAGCCTTTTCGTACTCAGTCTATTCGTGACAAGAAAGAAAGAGCAATGGATTTCGCTACAAGCCTCTTAGCGATCAAGCATACCGGGATGTCCAATCGTTTCTTGCGTACATTGGGGCTGCTTTTTTACTTGCTTATAGGAGGCACTCAAGGAGCTAGTCCGCCGTCTTTTGCAGGCATAGATTCAATGGCCTAACCTGAATTGCGGTTCCTTTGCGTTGTAGTCCCCTACAGACCCGCTACGCTTACGGATTTTCTTTCGCTCCCAATAAATGGCAGTGGATGCTAAGGTATATCGTATCGACGTGAGCCCAATTTTTATAAAAACGTCGGTGCTGCGCGAGTGACTCCTAAAATAGCCACTGTATAAAAATCGAAAATGAAGCCCCGTTTCGTCAGAATTCAGCGACTAAGTAGATTGAAGGAAACATTTTATTGCGCTCGTTTATATATATATATATAATGTATGTATAGCGAAGCTTTTTTTGCTTCTCCCCACATTATGGGTGCTGGCTGCGGGCTATTGCTGTCTTGCCTGATATACCATGTGTCCGAGCTAACGTTCGCCAAGCTGTTTAAAGAAAAAGAATAATGAAAAAGAAATCACGGTGCAAGCTACGATTATAAAACTTACGGTGTTCGCTTGTGTTCGGTCGCCAGAGGTCTGGCGACCGAACACCGTGTACGTCTTAAAATTTTCTGACACCATCTTTTTGAAATCTTCATTTTTTTTTCTTTCATAAGTTGGCGAATGTTAGCTGGGACACAATGCAGAGCAACGGTGGCCGCTAGTTATGTCCCATTGTGAATGCGCCCGAATAGGCAACTTAGGTCACTGGGTATCTGCCACTAGGTATGGACCACTGGTCAAGTGTCACCGGTCACGTGTCACCGGTCAAGCGAACAATCGTGACTAATGACCCAGAATGTCACTGGGCAGGTGTCGAACAGACAATTAAAGCAAGAAGCAAGAAGTGAAGAATTCGTTAACAGAAGAATGAAGCAGCCGGCTATGAAGAAGTGAAGAAACCGGAAGCAGAAGCGGCCGAGTGCGGATAAAGAATTTAAGCGAACAAAACGGGGCCAGAGCGCGCATTGAGCGAGGAGCACTGAAATACATAGAAGTGAATAATAATAAATAAAGTGGGTAGGTTTAAGTAAACATCAAATAAATATTTATTTATCGCCGATTCCCACATATGCGTGGGTCCCGCCAGCTTCTTGTTCTTCGGACGCCCCATTTCTTCTATAACTGCAAATATTCGAGTTCATTCATGTGTTTCCGGCGCTTTTCAGTTTGGCTTCCTGTCTGAGCAGTATGCCGAAGAACGAAGACGTGAGTATACTTCCTCGATTCAAATTAGGCCTAATTTTTGCTGCACGCGGCTCTTGTTAGCTAGGAAATGGTCGATCCTGGCGTTCTACCCACAACGCCACATCCGCTTTTCGCAAAGTGACCAGCTAATACTCACGGCGTCAAATGGTCCTCCCACGTATGAAAGTTTCGAAACGAGCAAAATTATTAACGCCTTGAAATGATGCGTTTGAATTTAGTCGCACGTACTCGCGCCACCTCCAGGAGGGCTCGCTTAGCAGGTGTATCTAGTATGTATGTGCATCTGGGTAATGAATGGTGCTGCAGATGGTGCGTTACTGGATACGGCTCTGTTTGTTCGTTTGTTTGTTTACTTATATGATAGTATCTGAAATGTTGAACGCTTGTGTCGCTGGCTTTTAGAACACGTTTTGCTGACACATAATCAGCTTGGAGTGTGGTGAGTCTAAGGAAATAAAAAAAGGTTACAAGAAACAAATAACCTCAAATATTACTTTTGCTTTGACACACTCGGATCAGTCACAAAAAATTTTAAAGCATTAAGATAGCTGCTACGGTGAAGAGGAAATATTACAGCTACGGGGGCGCAAGAAACTAAGTAAAGGGGCAGCAGGACCACCAAAATGAAAACAACTACCACAGGCGAACAGAATTTCGTTGTCCATCAAGAAAATAATAAAGCTTTTATCGCTTTATTGTTTTGCGATGGTGTACCACTTCGAGGCCCGAGCACTGTTGCCGTAGCCTAAAGGGCTGTCCCAAGATGAGTTCCCTTAGGAAGTAGTGGAGAAGACAGAAAATTTCAACCATGCCACAAATGTCACTTATCAGCCGGCGTGGTACTTCCGGCAAGAGCCCACTTCCGTTCGCCATCCTCCTTCTTATGCTGTCCGGCCAGTTGTCTTCTTTCAAAGAAAGGCCACAAAATTGACACAATTCGCTTGCTTCCTGCTTTACTGAAAGAAGTCACTGCGCAACTGTTCCCGTTGTGGCTGCTGTTGACAAACTACCGTTATCTACGTGTCACGTGGACCAGGCATATGAGGAAAAAGAAAGTAATAACGACAGAGCATTCGACGCTTCCTGCGTGGTAAAAAAAATAAAATAAAACGTATTTGTCGCTAGTCAGCAATATCAATAACGGGACTTCCTTTCGCTGCAAACAGAGGCACACTTACGTCTAACACAAAAATAATGCAGTTACGAAGGCAAACAACGAAACTCGCTTTATGACTATTGTATGTACATTCAACTACAAAAGCTTGCGGTACACGGGATCCCAGAAAACGCTCAATATCCGAGCAGCCTGTAAAAGTACAGTCATCAAAGCAGAACATCACAATATTGTTCACATATACTAGTAGAGGCTGTAATTGCGAATACTAGGCTGTGTTGTGAGGCTGTGCAAATATTGAGCTTTTTCTAAGATCTGATGTTTCGCAAAATTTGGGGGATGACTGTACCTACAGCTACTTGCAGCCATTGACATCAAATACAGCGCACACTACTGTTGATTGAGATGACTTGAAACAACGGATTTGAATTGATTATCAGTTTTTGGGAAACAGGTCACCGCAATCTATTTTTCTCTTTACTGGACAAAGGTAGTAGAAACAAACTTCTACGACTGGCCATGGATGGTGCACACGCAATTGCACTAAATTCTGTGGAACGGTTCGCCTGGAGAATCCATCGAGTTACGCACATAGCTTGTGGATGTGTCAGGAGAGGCAAATAGTCTAACGGTGCGATACAATCAAAATGCTGTGCACGAAAGGCAGGTTAGACGTAGGTTCTCGTGGTTTGGTTTCAGCGAATAGAAATTGTCAAGAGTATAAAAGACCGGATATTACGTTTTCTTCTTCTCATATTTTTTGGGGGCGAAACGCAAAGTTGAATATAACAAAAAAATGCGAACTTTAACATACTTATGTGATTGCAGCATTTGTAAAAAGGGGCGTCATAGAAACTGACTGACCATCTCTGCTGTCTACATTACGTGAACAGTTCTCTTTAACATATTCTGGCGCTGGAGCGCACGTCCTGCTTCCGTTTGACTTGATGCTAGTTCGCGGTGGAAAGCAAAGATGTCATTTTTTTTTACTATACACACGAGTTAGAGTCATTCTAGGTACACGTTCGTTGTTTACAGCGCATAAACAGCCGAGAGAATTTCTGAGCTTGTCCACCCTCGGGCACCAGCCAAGATGGGCAGCACAACTTAAAGAGCGTAGCAGCCGCGTGACCGACTTACGGCGACACGCAGTAATACACAAAAGGTAAACCATAAGGTAAAGCCTGTACCGGCCAGAGTGCACGTTTCAGGCAGGCTCCAACAAAGCCCGCTCCGAAAGCCAGAGCCGCGGATCTGTCCCAAACACGTCGGCACACAATCGCGTGGGCTAAGGGTAATTGATTTCCGTTAGCGGATCACGACGCGCCGCTAACGAAGGGTTTAGTCACAGATGAGGGGGAAGGGGGGAGGGAGGCGAGGAACCACGGAACCCCCCCCCCCCCCCCCCCATCCCACTTCCCCCTCCCGAGTGAATCTGTCCACCACAATAGCTGGCTGGCAAAGGATGACGGGACTCCAGCCTGAGCGCTCGGCTGCTTTATAGGGTCACCACTTCAATCTAAACGAAGACGACGAAAACGCCGCGTTCAAAGAAATAGTTGATCGGCAAGGAGAAGCTGTCGGTTTGTTTCGCCAAGGGTGTCTCATCGGGCAGCTAGACTGAGCGGAACCCGCCGAAGTGTCTCAGTGGCTATGCCGTTCTGCTGCTGAGCACGAGGTCGCGGGTGCAGCTCCCGGCCGCGTTCATAAGGGAAAATGTGTCGAACTGGGTCGCATGGCCTGTATTTTCTAGCTTGCGCTAAGCAGCAACAGCATTCTTCGCAAACACCAACGAAAGCATCGCTTAAACTGACTCCCACACGAGGAGCTGCAAGTTCTTTTTCTCTTTCTTTCTTTCTTTCTTTCTTTCTTTCTTTCTTTCTTTCTTTCAAATTCAGCGTTTTCAAAGAGTGCTGAATGCTCAAGCGCTAAACGTACTCTCGGTCAGCTGTAAAATGGCGCCGCGTAGCGACGCCTGCATCGTCGTTGATAGTATTGTTTTGAAACTAATGTAGGTCCTACATTCGTCCAACCAGGGTAATGCTCGTGTCATGCCCCTCCTATAGGGGTCTTCCTTATCATTTGGAGCCAACATTGTTAACCGTAGGTACCACGGAAGTGAATGAGTGAGTGAAGAAACTTTATTGCAGGTCCGGCGAGGCCACGGAAGCACAAAGTTATTGGGAGGGAGAACTACAGGCTTCGGTTAGAAAACATATAGCTGCTAATTTCAACCGATTATTCTCCATTTTCATCCTTAAATGCTCAGGAGCTGTAAAATCTGAGGGCAATATTGCCAGCACACCAATTTTCACACTTCATATTAGGCCTGAAAATAATATAATTTCTATATTTCCCGGCCGTTAGCTCGGCAATGACCGTATGTGTACTTTGAAAGCAGCCTAATGCTGTCCACATCGGCGAGATATATGTCGGAGCTGTCGGCGAAACTTTAGGCCTGGTAGCTTTCGCGTCACATAGAATAGCGCATTATTGCGAAGATATCTTCTTAATGCTGAACCGCAAGACAAGTTTGCCAGCGCCACCTCTTTTTGCGCTAGTTTTGATGGACAATATCTTATACCATGGTTTATCTTTTTGTGTGTGTGTGTGTTTTTTTTTTTTTTTTGCTGCGAACAGCAGTTATGATCTTGAAAATGGGCCAATCGGAGTCGTTCGTTGGTTTGGTCGTAGATTTGTTCATTACGCTTTGGTTCAGGCACCGCAGGACGTAACGTAACCAGGAATTGCCGAGCTAACGGCCGGGAAAGATAGAAATTATAATATTTTCAGGCCTAATATGAAGTGTGAAAATTGGTGTGCTGCCAATATTGCCCTCAGATTTTACAGCTCCTGAGCATTTAAGGATGAATTAAACTTCGCGTCGTTTCGAATCGAGCATTGAAGTCTGCTGTACCACACAGCTTTGCGCGAGCTGATGAATAGCACCGGCGTTGGGGCTAAAGAAAGGCCGACGGTTCTCTCTCGGTCTCATCTCATTCACCGTACATCTGTGCGTACTGCAAAGCTTGATCGTTGATCGACATGCGATGCTTTGCGCTATTGTTACACGTACACTGCGTCATGCTGGTAAATGTATTTTATGGTCGGACTGAACTATACCAGCACTATGTGTGATGTATAAACCAGAGCCACTTGGCAAGCGCTTCCTAACCAAACTTCTCCACGCCGGAGTCACACTCGTACTTCGTACTTTTCCCCTACGTGACACACCTGTGTGAGAGGCCACCTACTACGCCTACTCGGTGACACACCAACGAAAAGCCCGGAAAAAGAAGCAAGAAGGCTAGGTACGCATGCTACACCTGAACGACTGTAATGTGATAGCATTATCAGGATCGGCACAACCACGGCTTTGATTGTAGGGCCTCCTAGATCGGTGCGCGTTACAAACCCCGTTAAAACTATTTAAGGGTACTAATACTGTGCACTGGTGCCAGGACTGACCAGACAAGTCACCACCTTTGATTAAACGGTCTCTGGGATTCACAGAGTTTCCCTGCCGAGAGAGCACCCAGTAGCCGCTACCAACCAAGGCGAAGTAGGATAAGAAAGATGCGTTAAAAAGAAAAAAAAAAGAGAGAAAAGAAAGCCCCAGGAGTGAAGGCAAACTGAGTAAACCAACACTGAGGTGGGCTCTACAAATGGACATGTCTCGCATGTCATTCTCATGAGAGTACGGGGTACGCAGCCTCATGCAAGCAAGTTTTACGCTTCTTGAGATTACACGGAAACCTCTTATTGTTGTCTAGAGTTCTGCAGGAGTTCTTTCAGCAGCGCACTCTCGAAGTTTCCTCAGTGTTATGCAGGAACTGGTAGTTCTCCTCATGACCGCATAAGATTGTATAAGTGTATCCAGGACTCTGGCCTCTTTCCTTGCTGCAGGAATACTTGGCTATAACTAAGGTAGCTTAGCACAAAGAATACACGGGCACAAACGCACAGAGACACACACACATGGCCTAAACTAATAAAGCTGCTGTTTGACATGCGAGAACTTTATGTCGCGATTTATTCCCACGTGACGCGATGATGTGGTGATGTGCATGCACCAAGTAGTTCAAATATTGGTTGGTGGCCTGTTTTTATGCAGTTCTTTATTGGTGTAGTCCGGCCTCATGGTGTAATATCGATAAATTTATCGAAGAAGCTATGCCATCATGACACTAACAGAACCGTATACCTGCACACGCACTTTACTTTCATCAAGCGGCCCATTGATAAAAAAAGCCGGAATCTGTAGCGGGGAAACGACATCTGAATTCCCATTAGCTGCGACACCTAGTCACGTGCACGCGTTGACGGAGCAGAGGGAGTGAAAGGCAACACCTGCTGCTGTGCTGGCGCGCCAGGTGCTTCATGAAGGGAGAGGGCATCGCCGCGATGGCACGTCATCCTCACTCTCGGAAGCCTGTGCTATCCGCTTTTCATTGTCTGCGCTCGTCTGCATTCTAGCTTCGCCTTGGTAATCGCTACAAAGAAAGTAATGTATAAAAACAGAATAAATTCAAAAGGAAAACTCAGTGCCCTTCCAATTTCAGAGGAAGGGCGACCAGCGAAGCTGTGTATGTCCCTCAATAGCTAACTCCACCTCCGCCGACCCGCGGCGGAGGTGGAGTACCGTGGACCTGTTCGTACCATGTACATAAACCTCAATGAGGTTGCTCATTACTTGGCACGAGGACTTGCTAACCGTGACAGTCACAACCGAGCCGTTCACCATCAAGCCAGGGAATCCAGAGATCATTTAATAACATACAATGACATTACCAAACACTACTATTTAGGACGCAGGCAATTCCAATTGCCACATTCAAAACTGGACAGGGCTCAGGCATTCTCACTGCGCTTATTGTAAACAGGTACATATCCCACACCGTACAGCATTAATAAAATGTATCCAGAGAGGGAGATTAAGATGGACTGCAACGATTGTAATGCCATCATTGGAATCAGACATATGCAGGCGGTGTGTCCCTCGACTCTCCCCAACCTCGTTGAAGAATGGACACAGTGGGAGAAAAAGATTCAAAGCCCATTGTTTCAGGACCAACTAAGGGCCGTCCAGAGGGCCCATGATGTCGCTGAAAGGCTTGGCCTGACAGTGCCAACGTGGGAGCGGCCCGCCTTGACTTAAGAAGCCGAGCCTCCGGACCTCATTACAATAAATGTTTTCACACACACACACACGAACAAGTGTATGCCTTGGTCGCACTTGCGGGTTAAATCGTGAGCAATTCGAACTTTTCTGGCGAGCAGAAACGCCCCATTATGCTATTATGCCGTTCGATAGCGGACATTGCACTGTCTTAGGGATTTTCTTTCCTGGCGAGGACACGATCGTGAGAAAATAGCCTATAACAACTTCGCTCTAAAAACTTTGGCGGTAGTGAGTTTCGAGCCTACGACTCCACGCTCAGGAGTGGAGTTTCTTACCCATTGGGCTAAACCAGCGCTTCCTAGATAGCAGGCCCCTGCAGGCTAATTTATCACATCGTGCTACTTGGACTAAAATTTCCCTTGCCAAGCCCAGCGTGACGAAAGCGGTGACTTCAGAGTCACTGCGGCTTACTCGGGCGCGTTCCCATTAGATTCTACGGCAGTCGGGCAAGGGAGCATGGCGTCATGGATCGAAGTGCACCGGCGTTGTGCTACCTTGGAGGCGTTGATCAAGCGCCTCAACGCGCTCGCTTGCACTCCGGGGGGTTCTTAACTCGAAGGACCGCTCACCGGCGTTCAATATGGAAATTAATGATTTCGCATTCACAATTGATAAGAAGCCCTTAGGTCCTCTCAGATTTTGCGTCAGTTTCTGCTAGCTCTGTTAATCGGAACAGGCCCGAACGTGACATTTCGTGAACTGAAGCCTTAAAAAGGCATTCTTAAGTTCTGATGTGGGATTTTCTTGAACTAATGTGGTGTCGTGGCGTTCTGCGAAGCATCACAAGCGGGTGCTGTCCGCTAAATTAAGCGTCAATTAACGTTACTTACGCCTATGAACGTTTATCGCGCGCGCAGGTTAAAATGGCTCTTCCTAGAACAAGTATAGCCAGCTATCAGTGCCAAGATATCGGACATTCCGAGGCTGTGTAACCCTCCCGGGATGTCAGGATGTGTGGCTTGCGTGCCATTGTGACTGACTTTGCCGGGTATGTCTCTTGGTTCGCCTGAACTTAAATAGCGCTGAATGGCGTCGTAAATCGGGTGGAGGAGGCATGAGTTTGGATGACAGCGAGGTCCCCCAGCTCCAAAGCACCCGCTCAACGTTTGGCAGTTCCATTGTCGATTCAGGTTAAGGTTCAGACAAGAAGTCTAATAGATTAGTTAGGCAAATGACCGGCCTAAATACTTTAAACTCTTTTATAGGTTAGAAACTACACCGTATAATGGAAGCCTTAGGGTTCATTTGAACTGTTTGGAGTCCTTCTGTGAGCCATTTACTATCCATTAAGCAGAACATAATCCTATGTAGCCGGTTGCTATGCCGCGGCGGTTGTCAATACAATAAATATTTAAATGAAACCACTGCAAATCTTGCGTGTTGTATTGTACGTGTAAGAACAGCAGCTACACATTCATGTATGTTTTACTGAAAAACGAGCATATTTTTTGCATTCTAAACCTGGTACAGCGCAACATGGAAAGGAAGAAACAAGCCGAGCCGGCCACCAGAAGGACCATAGCACTGTGTTCCTTCTTCTATTCCTTCTTCTGGCCGGCTCACCTTGTTTCTTCCTTTCCATGTTGCGCTGTACCAGGTTTAGAATGAAATACCAACTCGTCAAATCCTCAACCATATTCATTGCACTGCTGACCGTCAGCTGTCAAGCTGATTAACTTCCCGCAACAATGAAAAAAACAAAGTATCGCAACCACCTGGGCATTTGAATCCACCAGTTGTTATTTCAAATCCCAGAAAGCCACTTATTATGACTTGTTTTACTCATGAAGAATCGTTTTGCCCCTTCGCTTACCGCTGCTGCCTATGCCACGCAATGCGTGAGCGTGTGGATCATTTCTGTGTATAAAGTATGCTAGCGGCAATTAACGTTAGTAGTAGCAACCTAAAGAGAATGCTTGGTGGGTAAGCCTTCGCGGTTGAGGTACTCTCCACTGTCACCACATAAACAGTAATACGAATAGAACAATCACGCGTACATTAGCTTTGCACCACTATGGTGTTCCTCAACAGGGTCGAGAGTCAGAAACATTATTGACTTGTGTCTATCGGCAGACACTACGAAACGTATTGTGTGCTTGCCCTGTTTCGTTCTTTTTTTCTGTATTAACTGTGAACTCACGTTTGCGCAGACTACGCTATTGAAAGTCTGTTCTCATGTCCCCTCGTGTTGTCGTTCTTTAATAGTTTCACAATTCATGTATTGTGGGGAAGCCGGCTACGAGGCAGTTTGTAACGTTGTAAAGAAAAAAAAAACAGTCACGTACTGACGCGCGCATGTCAACCCAAGCACACGCATTTAAAGTTTTTTTCCGCACAACTGGATCGTGAGAACGATCCCATTTGAACATGATCCCTTTCGGCATACGGCGCTGTGTATGTGTAACAAAAGGCACCGATAGCGTTAAAAAAAAAGAACGTAGGCTGGGATTAGCATCGTCACTAAAAACCAACAATAAAAAGAACAAGAAACAGGAAAAATTGTATGACGTCTAAGCCCCCGTATTCAGAAATGCATCGTATAACTTGAAGCCAATTCTTGACTTGACCTAAATGGCGCTTGTTATGAATTCGCCCAAGAAAACTCAATGAGCATTGTGGGCACGCATTCTCGCCAGGCGTCATTTAGATCGAGCCAAGCATGAGCTTCAAGTTATAGGATGCATTTCTGAATACGGGGGATAAGACTCGCAAAACAAGTGCGTGGAGAAGCGTTGATGCTCTGAAGTTGGCATAATGAAAGGGATATTCTCGCGTATGCACCTATACTCTTGTTCATAATCATAAGCTTCTCATCTGGAACCTCTCAGCAAGACTCAAACATTGATGGCTAGAACGCAGCACACAGATCGCGTTCTTTGTATAGGAGATTTACGCCGTCCGCATAGCTTGTTTATTCCAATGAAGGCGGGGAAAAATAACTGTTATAGAACCTCGAGGCTAGCTGAACCTACGATAAGGTAGCAATAACCTCAAGCACAAAGCTTGAAAGCCCGCTAATGAACTATTTACCGGTCTTTTTAATTTTTTCATCCTCCATAATCTTTCTTTCCTTTGCCACGCGCAAGCAGGTGTCTCCTCTGTGCATGTAAAAATAAATAAATTAGCTCGCCATCCCAGCCACGCGGAAGCGGATATCCAGCCAAGCGGTTGGAAACCACCCCTGAAGGGGGTATGCATTGCTTTATTGCTTCATAGCAATGCTAATTTTGAGAGCACGCCGCCACCCATAGCGGTGCTGCAACAACGTTGAAATCAGTTGCTAGGCTGGTTCTTTTATATACGAAAGGCTAGGGGCGTCACTACACATGCGTCAAGCTTCCGTCAAGGTAAATATACCTGGTAGCGAAGCTTCCATAGGAGCCCATACGTTCAAAACATGGCGGTCCATGGGCGGTCCATGGGGCTTAGCGCCATCTGTATGTGGTGGGAACACTTCCGGCGGAAGAAAAAATAATGTGACGCCATGTCCGTTAAAAGCACAAGTGACGTCATTTTGTTTTCGAAGGCGCGAAATTTGTTTTGTTGTTCTTCCTTTGGAGCTATATATTCAAATGCCCCGCCATTCGACTTGATGGGCGTTTCGAGCTTTCAGCGTTGAAAGCGATGCAGGAAAAGGACAGCCGTACGGTTGTCGAAATCGCATCCCTGCACAGAACATACTTTCTGTGGAGGCCGACGAAAGCTTTAGCTGTACAGTGCTGATCCTATTGCTGGATGCCAAGCCCGTCGGGCAGCGCAGTCGCACGAAAACAACTACACAATTATCTGGCGGTCGTAACTCACTACTTTTGACTGAACAGATTAAGAAGCAATGAAGCTACCCGCGTCACCAAATTCAGACAAACTTCGACAAGCAAGAAAGCACAAACTGTGAGGGGGGCGTATTTCAACAGCTGATACGAGTGCGCCTTTCTGCCCATTTCAAGACGTGCATGGCATTGCGAGTGAAAGTGGCGTCAACGCCCCCTGTAGCGATGGGCGCTGAAAAGAAATGCATTTATTAATAATAATAAAATTAAACTTGTATTTTCTTAACTCGTCACGAATATATAAAATTGACTAGGAACTTTATTTTCCTTGAATGAATCCAACTGTGTCCCGTTTGAATTAAAAAACGCGTTTTTCTTTCCCAATGTTTGTTCCCTCCAAACCTAGTCGCGCTTCAATCGCTGCTCCCATAACCCCCCATGCTGATGTCGGTGACAATCTGTACTGAACCGCTTTTCGCCCGAAGCTTCGCGACCTATTTGAATCGACCTTGCTGCCGTCGCCGCGGCACCTTGCACAACAGTAATATTTACCGGGAAACGCATGCAGGGAGCGCTGCGGGCTTCACATTGTTATCAGGAGCGCCTTATCATCAGTTATGTAGTTGAGATGACTGTTTTGCGCTTGTTCGTTATTGAAACGTATGCTGTCCAGTCTGTTGTATATGTGATTCCAAAGAATGTATGCACTGTTCGCTTCGCTTTGCTGACTGCTTGCAGCCTCTGCCAGACGCGGTACAGGCCACTGGTCCTGTACTTCCGTCGGGATCGGCCCACACTTTTGCTGACGGACGGAAACACGAAAAACACGAAAAAGGCGACCAGCTTCGCTGGAATAAAAACGAATGCCCACAAGAAGTAGTAAAGGCACCTTTTAGCGCTTTTATTCATACAACTTTGTTACGAAAAAAAAAAAATCAGCTGCGTCGGATAATTCCGCATCGTTTGCAATTCACAAGCGTGAAGAATATTCAGTTAAAAGGTTCATCGTGCAGTGGGAAGGTTTAAGCTGTTTTTGTCAGAGATTAGGATCATGTTAGGCTTCTTACTCGCGCTCAAGTTGGTCATTATAAACAGCTTGAAACGGTCCGAGTAACCTTATCAAAAAAGGATTACGGCCTCAAGAATCCCATCGACTGGAATAAGGACCTTGCTTTCACATATTTTTTTTTTGGTTCGCAATTTACTCACAGGCCTTTGCCTGTACAGCCCAGAAGATAACAGGACAGCTTGATCTGCAGCGCTAATCCGTCAAGCTTCGTTCGCTCAGCCTGGGCGAAGCGTGTACGTATTGACACGTGTAATTAGGGCAATCTCTTCTAGATACCCGTCCGTGGCCGTACGCCTAAGGCGGGTGCCATCTTTTCGTTGCGGTCGATCTCGCGAGCACTGTTACCAAACCGAATCGAGGGTCGACTTCACTCATGACTGGGGGCAATCCTTCCCACCAGAATAGACCAGCCCGCTCTTTCTATATTGCGTGTTTTACACCCGCGCGCAGCAGAAATATATTGACTGACGAAGGTAGGCGCGCGCGGCCGTTGTGTAGTGAACGCATTCGCGGTGTTATTGCGTGCTACGGGACCACCGAATCAGCACCCCTGGCAGACATTAGGAGAGCGAATGTCTACCGCGCCCGCGGCGGTGACGCCTAAACCCAATTTTCGGCTCGGGCTGGAATTAGAAGACTCGCTCTCTGCCGCGTCGTCTGTAGTGAAGGAACGGCGCGAAAAATGTGGAACGGAGAGCTGCTGCGAGAGAGAACGTCTGCGCTCCGCCTAAACGAATCGATTGCGGAAGAAGCGAGCTTCCCGCACCACGAGCAAGCGGCGGCGGCGCTTTAATTAGCGTCGAGCGCGCCGGGGCGCCTCCATATCGAGGAACTCGCGCGGCCGCGCAGCTGTCGTTGCGGGTCGCCTCTGTAACGTCGAAAATGGCGGGCGAGAGACAACACGCGCCGGTCACGTGCTCTTGTCGGGGTAGCGATGTGAGCCTTATTAAAAGTCTGTAGTGTCACCTGTCCTTGCGCACGTGCAGATTACGAGCTGGAGGAACGCTTACTATGCTCGGTGCTGCCTTTATTGTGCAACAAAGCCCTTATACAACCTCTAATTCCATATTCTCTCAATCAATACCTGTTGTGACGCTTAAGTGAAAGTTCTCCTTATTTTTTCCCTACATTTTTTTGGAGGGGGGGGGGCGTGGCAACATACCTGTAGTGTTTACAATCAAGTTCACAAATTGGCCACTACTTTCGGCGCCCGTGAGTGCAGGACAGCGCCACACAACGAGTGGAATACGTGCTGTTCTGCAATAACAATTTTTCGGCTATTTCCGCGATTAGAATTTGGTTTGGTAAGCTCGCAATGGTAGGAATTTGGTTTGCAAGCACGTAACAGTGCACTCGAATAAGTGCTTAGAATGCCCGGATGGGAAACGTCAGCTCCAGGCCGGTCCGCGTCACCTATGTTATGAAAAGGCATTGACCATTTAAACGAAGCAACTGCGCAGCGCTTTGCCTTCGGCAGCCAAGGTGGACTTTAGAGCCGAGAGACGATTGGAAATACAGGAAGAATGTGTATATGCGCATATATACAATATAAACCTGTAACAAAAGCGTCAAATCTGATATATACTTTATTCGGAAAACAATATGTGCTACAGAAACATAAAATAATTATCGCTATTAATTTGTTCTGAAGCGTCATTAGAAAAGATGTATGTTTCCACGCCAGAAAAAGGCTGCGCGGACATGAAACACACACACACACACGCACACGCACACGCACACGCACACGCACACGCACACGCACACACGCACACACACTCACTCACTCACTCACTCACTCACTCACTCACTCACTCACTCACTCACTCACTCACTCACTCACTCACTCACTCACTCACTCACTCACTCACTCACTCACTCACTCACTCACTCACTCACTCACTCACTCACTCACTCACTCACTAATGTGACACTACGGGACATTAATGTGACTTGCTGGGTTTCTTTGACGTGCGCCTGAATGTAAGCACCGAGCGTTTTTTTTTTTTTTGCATTTTGCGCCCATTGACATGCGGCCGCCACGACCTTGATCCCAACAGCGTCACGTCATGGCCACTATTCTACCGGGACGGGCATTATGAAGCTCAGTCACATAGAGATAGAGAATTGGGAAGCAGCCTCGCACGTACTCTAGCGAAAAAGAAAAAAAAGAAGAGAGAAAGAAAACTGCGCTGCTCTCGGCGCACTTATGGCGAAAAGGGTCGGCAAAGTGGCAGGACGGAGAGGGATATAGCTCCGCCTGGGGCGGAACGGAGCGCCTGCTCCTGACAGCCGGGGACTCGAGATGGGAGATGCACTTCTTTGCGGCCTCCCGAGCGCCGCTCGCCGATGCTGACGGATGATGAGGAGTCGTCCTTCGAATGGATAGGACGCCGCCGGCCGCGCAACAGCTGCGGCTGACCCCACTCTTTAGCGACGGACCGTTCGCCTGTGCGACCTGTACGGATAAACGCGTGCAGTACGGCGCAAGGACCTAGAGCATTTAGCAGAGCGATGAACTGGGAAGTTTAGTCGGGCGTTCTTTGGTCTTGGCGCTGTGCACGGAACACGCCCAGAGGGTGCCCTTAAGCCCGTAAGCAATTAAGTATACGGATCGGGAACTTGGGGAAAACATACCGATTTGAATGCAGTGCTAACTTGTGGTCGAAACCAATACAGTGTACTCGTCAATTTCAGTTCGTGCGTCTTAGTTAATAATAACTTCATGTTTTGGGCAAGTCTACGGTCCAATAACTTAGCTCACGAACATACACGCGTGGAAATAAGTGCCAGGATATATTCAATTTGCGACCGCGCTATTGCTTAGGTCCCCGACCATGTGTCCATGGTGTCGTCATCATCAGCCTATTTTACATCCACTGCGGTACGAAGGCCTCTCTCTGCGATTTCCAATTACCCCTATCCTGCGTCAACCAATTTGAGCTAGCGCCTGCGAATTACTTAATTTCATCACCCACCTAGTCTTCTGCCGTCCTTGACTGCGCTTCCCTTCTTTTGGCATCCATTCTGTAACCCTAATGGTCCGCCGATTATCTAACCTATGCATTACGTGACCTGCCCAGCTCCATTTCTTTCTTTTAATGTCAATTAGAATTTCGACTATCACTGTTTGCTCTCTGATCCACACCTCTCTCTTCCTATGTCTCTTAACGTTATGCCCAACATTCTTCATTCCATCGCTCTTTGCGCGGTCCTTAACTTGTTTTCGAGCTTCTTTGACAGTCTCCATTTTTTCGCCCCATATGTCAGCACGGCTAGAATGCATTGATTGTACGCCTTTCTTTTTAATGATAATAGTAAGCTTCCAGTCAGGTTGTGACAATGTCTGCCGAATGCACTCCAACCCATTTTTATTCTTCTGTAAATTTCCTTCTTGTGATCAGGGTCCCTGGTAAGTAATTGACATAGGTAAGCGCACTCCTTCACAGACCCTAGAGGCTAACTGGCGATCCTGAACTCTTGTTCCCTCGTCCGGCTATTGGTCATTATCTTTGTCTCCAGCATACTAATTTTCAACCCTAGTCTTCTACTCTCTCTGTTAAGATCCTCAGTCATTTGTTGTAACTAGTCCCCAGTGTTGCTGAACAGGGGCCATGTTCTGTACCGGTTCGCTTTGGAACAGGTTCGGTCTGGATGTTACGTCTGGGTGACGTCACTCGGAGAAAGAGTGGAATGTCGCGGCGCGAGGGAGACCAATGAACGAGCGGCGTCCTGCCGCAAGGTCACGTCATCATATTTGTTTGCACTTTGGGGACGATATAGTAATTGAAGGATGTTGCTAGTTCAGTAGAACATAATGGTTTGTATGCAACACTTGCACATTTAATTTCCAGTAATTACTGAGCTCCCGACGCGTACAGCTAGTGGTGTAATTTTATCTGCGTTGTTTCATTTATTTTTTTTTTTGCTAGGTGGTGCACCATACGTTAAGCAATGAAAGCGGTTCGTTGCGTGTAGGCCGCAGCTCTAATAGGATTTCGTTTAGCAGTGGCTGATCTACTTCAGGTGGACGATTGCGATGACAGTTCCGTCCACACATCCCACAACTTCGAGAATCTTGCCGCCGTCAAGGAAGCGTTCTTGATTGCGGCTTTCTCGTGCAGCTTGGAGAGAAATCTCACATATATACGTCCGCAGTGTCAACGCTACTAAATATTGTGGTCCGCGGTATTCTAGCTCGTCGCGCCGGCCAGCGCGAGACCAGCAGACGGCCACGGTTGGCCTATAGCAACGCTCAAGAGCATGCTCGCCACCCCGCATGACCCTCGAGTGAACCATTTCTCCGCGGTTCCTCTCGCAGCAGACGACAGGTTCCTTTCAGTTGATTGACAACCTGCGTGACGACAACAAAAGTTGTTGTCGCGCCCGCCAGGGATGACGGCAAGGAAGCGCCGACCAATGGCGTTCGTGAGAGCGAACCGGCTCCAAAACGAACCGTTGCAGGAAACGGTCCCAGGGCAATGTCATCTGCAAATCGAAGGTTGCTGAGATATTAGCCGTCGATCCTTACTCCTAAACCTTCCCAGTTTAATCGCTTGAATACTTCTTCCAATCACGCAGAGAATGGCATTGGAGGGATTGTGTCTCCTCGTCTGACCCCTTTCTTTAGAGGCATCTTCCTACTTTTCATGTGGAGAATTAAGGTAGCTGTGGAATCTCAGTAGATACTTTCCCAAGATATTACGTAAGCGTCCTGTACTCCTTTATTACGTAATGCCTCTATGACTGCTGATATCTCCAGTGAACCAAATGCCATTTCGTAATCTAAGAAAGCCGTATAGAGAGGCCGATTGTACTCTGCGAATTTCTCGATTACCTGATCGATGACATGGATGTGATCCAATGCAGAGTATTCCTGAAACCTGCCTGTTCCCTTGGTTGACTAAAGTCCAGTGTTGCCCTTATTCTATTGGAGATTACCTTGGTGAATATTTCATATAATACTGTAAGTAAGCTAATGGGCCTATAGTTTTTCAATTTTTCAAGTCCATGGTTTGTTCACAGTCAAATATGCAAGATGTGATCTGGTAACAAGCTAGAAACATAGCTTGCGCTTCTTCGTGTTTGTCCGCCTAGTGTTTCTCCTTCCTGGTCGGTGTTCGTGCGCTAGTGTGTGCCGTGCGCTCATTACGCACCACGCGCACTACGTGCGCACACAACGCAGTGCACATGCGCAATGAATGAAACTAGATCATTCGCCGGCCAGTTGGCTGCGCAACACGCTGAAGTCCGCGCGCACCGTTCCTCATTAGAGAGCTTTAGAATAGGGGCCCGAAACGTTTTGGGGCCCCAAAGAAATAGCGTCGAAGACACTGCGCATGCGCGAGACGCAAACTGCGTTTGGCTTTTGCGTTGGGAACGCTATTTCACCGATTTAGCGGGAGCCCAAATAGCGTCCCCAAAAGCTTTGCGTTAGCAAAGATGGCGGCGCCCATCGAAGCGACGGCTCTAATCTAGCACCAAAGTGCGTTCGATTCGTGGTAACGCGTTAAGTTCACAAGCTAGGAGAAGTGGCAGTGGTTAACGCTTTCTCTCAACTAGCGTGTGTCATGAAGACTGATTCATTAGACGCCGCGGATTCCGAATTCAGTTGTGGATTTTATGGCTCGTAGGCCTAACACGGCTAAGCTTGCCTGATGCAGGAGGCACGTAAAGTTGGTTTGCTCAAAACTAAGCGCAACTAATTGTTTGCTGCTTACAGAATAACCTCTAAATTGTAATTAAATGCGAATACACGCAAGCCAAAATTACTATTTCTATCATAAAATGGCATATTTTACTTAATTATTTCTAATAGCTTTTCTTTGACGCCGTAGTGGCGCCATCAGCGCAAGACGCTATCCGTAAGCGCAAAGCCCTATTCTAGAACTCTTCACTCGTGCGTGCCCCAACACCAACACCCGCAAAGCTCTTTGGGGCCCTAAAACTATTGCGGCCCCTATTCAGAAACTCTCTATTGGCCGCTGAAAGTTGTCGTTATTGGGCAGCGTGCGGCTACAGTCTGTCCTTATGCGCGAATGCGCAACCGATTCGCCAGCTATAGCTTTGTATTCCTCAGCGCTGTGCGAGTTTGACACCTCGTGGAGCGGAAACAGGCGCACCGATGAGGCGCCGTGGGCAATCGGGCAACAATGAAGTGCAGCGAAATATGGTACTGCGGCGCTTCCCGATGGGAAAGCCCCACTCACAAATATCGTCTTGAAAACCGAGCGCTGTAGCGACGAACGCGTTTGATTTTTAATGTTCTTTTTGAAAGAAAAATGTTACAAATGTCTACCCTACGGCCACTTCGGGGCTTCCCTGCAGGCTGTGTGGTTGGACCGTGCCGTCACCTTTTATCACCGCAGCCCCACAAACTCCTACGGATAACCTCCAACGTGGATCCAGGGAAGCACGACGTGAGAGAAAAAAAAATCAATAAAAAAAAACCGGATGACTGGTAGCAATAACCGCGCAAGGAAGGCGTTGGTCCACTTGAGTGACATATACGGAAGGTAGCTCATCTTACAATGATAAATAATTACGTTTTCAACTGAAAATGGGAACTTTAAGGCAGGTTGCGTTGCTTGCTGTTCTTTGATTGACGTTTAATACCGAGCCCTCCGCCGCATACTATAGTCGCACGAAAACAGTTGTGGAAGTTCCCGTAGCTTGGCTTTACTAGTTTCTTTTTTTTTGTTCGTCTGTTTTCGCGATGGTCGTCGGACATTTACTGCTGACACAAGGGCGCCGATGCAAAGAGAGTGATCGCGTGCAACATAGTTGCGTGGCGCAATTGTTGGTGATTGACAACTATTAGACTTTGTTGCAGCCAGGGTGGCGTTCAGGGCATGGTATCCATCAAGCTCATCGACTACGACGGCAAGTTGTAGAAAATGAAGGAAAAAGTGTTTCTGCAGTTTAGTTACACAAATCCAGTGCGGAAGCCGACTCCATGCAGGAGCAAGTTAGCGTCTCCGTTCGTATCAGGGCCCTCTGTCATCACTTTCGAAAGGTCTCTGCTTTTATTTCCTTCATCTTCCCTAGGCGAGTGGACTAGGGAATCTCAATACTGTCCAGCGGCAAATCACCATTGTCGACTCCGTTGCGATACCACGCCCATGCGATCCACAACCCGCACTACGTCCGCCTCGAAGAAACCGGTTTGGAATCTGTGGAAGAAAGAAATCATCCGGCGACACCTGGTTCGTTCGTCGTTGGCCCACCCCGTTCTTCGCTCAGTTGCCAGGTGAAGGGCGGCTGAGGTCCTTCCGTAGAACCCTGAAACAGCCGGTTTACACGCCGTCTTGACGGCTGGATAAGTGTCGAGGGATGGGTGGTGATTTGACTCGTCAATTAACTGCTCCTATCCATTCGTTGTCGTGGTTGCCTCCCATTCATCCTTTTCTCCGGTTTCTAGGTAAGGGTGGGGTGAGCGCTTTTAGTCGCTGTAGACGCCGCATTGACGTCTACATAGGAGGTGCAGTGGTTTTACGCGTGGCAAACGTTCACTTAACACCCTTGGCGGTGTTGAGACGTAACAACCTCCTTGCGACAGACTTGCTATTGCGCGGGAGCTTTGGTTGATATTCTATCGTAGAGCAAGCTGGAAGTACAGACCATGTTATGACACAAGATCTTTAGAAAGGAAGCTGTATATATATATAATGTGTGTGTGTGTGTGTGTGTGTGTGTGTTTCCGTTCTGCTGTGACTCGTGTGGCCGTGCAGCGCAGTATGGAAGAAGCCGTGATGTCATAGCACGAGGACTAATGGAAACGTATTATATTAGGAAGGTGACCTGTGCATCAGCGTGCGTTCCGTTTCTCTTTGCCAGAGCGAGTTTCAGTTGCTCGATATGGGTGTTCGATAGTATCCTGGGTCACGTACATGTGTTTATTTTTTTTTTCATGAACTCATTGGCTCTACGCATCTAAGCAATATAGATATGTGCACGCGTTTTCACGACATAAAATTGCTTGCGAGTTTGGCGCTCTTTCAGTCTGTTCAGCCTTTGCTAAACCTTCGCGCCGCTAACATCGACAGCCATGCACCAACTACTTCAACATCGCACAATGACCCTGGTAGTACTTTGCTAACGACAGCTCTCTCGTTCTCACTCTACCCAGTTCCCCTTCTGGCGATTGTGGGAAAGGAGGACGGCAGCCACTTTCCACTCTTACGATCGCGCCGTTATATGACGAATCAGCTTATACATGTAGCTACCCTACGCCACCGCTACTGTTGTTCTGGTTAACAGCCCTGTTTTCCACGGCATTACGCAATGAAACAACAAACGCTACTTAGAAATCCGCAGTGCTCCAATTGTACGCGTTTGAGCGCATCAGTCCTTTAATGAATGTATTGACCGTTTATTTGGAAGGGTGGCTGACCAGCTTTAGCGGGGAAGGGTATACCAGAAGGTTAAACCATGTACATAAATAAATGAACGAGAAGGGGTTCACAAAGAAGGTGTTAGGGTGAAGGGGAACCAGCCTTGTGGTATCACATTATCGTCAAGCTTCATGCTTGTAAAAAACCAACCTAAGACGTCGCTTGCGCGATAGCGCATGGGGAGAAAAAGAAAACAAAACCATAAAGATACACTTTGTGCTATTCATCATTGAGCGACTTCAGTTTGTGGTTGCATTAACCTGCAGCTTAGCTTGTTTTCCTGTACGATGTCAAAATGCTCCGCGCAAATGGAACCACTCGCATAACAGAACCGCCAGGTTCACGGCAAGCAAACGGTAGGCAACTATCTGCGAAAATATATAAGTAGCATTCCTGTCCGTTTTGTGAATTCGTACAGCGCCAGGAGACGTTATCGGATGTCTGCTTACGGGGTGATCCCCTCGTCCAGCATCGCTATTTTCCCCGTGTTCTTTTAGCTGCTACTGTAGAATGTGTGGATATCGCATAGTAAATGACATATGTTTGGCCTCGCTGTTGTCTTTCGCGGAGGGAAGCGCCAAGTACAAGGTAGACAATGGGGCTACTATTGCTACCTTCTCAGCTGCATTTCTTTTGTTTGTGGAACGTCCGGTGTGTGGGCGAAACCAGTACGAATTTTGTGAACCGGACTTGGGAATCGCTCGGCAAGCCTGAAGGCAGAGGACGCACGCTTCTGTGTATGTGCTTTTCTTCGTATAACTTTTTTCTCTGTGGACTGACCCTAAACCTGTGTCGCTGATCGACCCGGTGTGGACAGAACGAAGAATTGTTGTTTTTTTTTGCGTATAAGTGTTAGCGGGTAGGATTTTCAAAGATACATTCACCGATACTGTTGTGGCTAGTATACGAATATAACTTCCCTTTATCAATCTCGTAAAAATTCTTCGCCAATGTCTGAGAATTAAGCACGTTCGTGTCGGGAAGAACTTCGGCTTAATCGGGCGTTCCGTGACTGCGAGGCCGGTCTTGCAATGAGAGATGTCGTCGTAGCAGAAATAAAAAAAAAAGAACAGAATAATTGAGAAACCAATAAAACTAGGACGAAAAAATATTCGGCCATGGATCAAACTCGACCTAGATTTAACTCTAGCAACTGAAAACACAACATGTGTAGCTTCGTACATTATATTGCAGTGTGCTCAAATTGACTGCTGCATATCACAATTGCTGCTAGGAAAGCGTTGCTATATCTGGACACGAGTCGACAATTTGGATCCATATTTAAGAAGCCGTCCGTGTACGCAACGGCTGTTGAAAAGCTGACACTGCATAATCGTAGTACTGCAGGTCACCGAACAATGGCGAGCCAGCCTTTGAAAACAAAAGGTGTCGTGAATCCGCCTCAAACAAACGCACAAAAAAACGCGCTACCCTAGGCGTCAAAAGCTCACTGCAACACCTACATCGCAAGCGATTCGTGTAGGAAAGACGTTCTACGCGGGGGAAACCTGAAGCCAAATTAAAACAGAACCTGTGTTCTTTTGTAACGGCAACGGCCTTTTGCCATTTGCCAGCCGCATTTGCTAATCATACGTTGAGCATCAGGAGTGGCTGCGATTTGCTCTTATGAACATTTCTAGAGTTAACAGCTTATTCTGTGAATATGGGCTCTAAATTGAGGAACTGCAGCTGAACCCGACACACTGGCCGCCCATCGATTCGCTCCCCTCGCTGCTGCAGCAAGTCTCCCAACGTCTGCCATCTCTGCGCAGAGGAAGTGCAGACGATAGCGACGGCTAGCAGACATGCCCTGTTAAGAATCGTTTTTCCCTCTCGTTTTTGTCAACCGCTCTCCCCCCGTGACCTGCGTGCTGTACTAAAGGACACTACACTCTCGCTCAGCGCCATGCCATTTGCCCGGAAGCTGCGATTGTCGTGTCGCGTATCTTGTATCCCTTCGTCTCCGGTTAGTGGCGAAAGCGGTCGACCACGATCGTTTCCTTTCCACTTGTCCTTTCGCTGTACAGCTTTCGGTGTTCCAAGCAAGAAGAGACACACGCTCGCGAAGTGCCTCCCGCCCCTATCCCCTCTCCTTCTGTTCTTTTTTTTTTCGCCGTACCTGGCGCAAGCTGATCGATGTCACTCGCGAACTCTCACAATCTCGACGTTGCCTACGCGATGGGCGTAGCGAGTTTACCTTGCGCGGACGCTCTCAAGTAGGCCGGCTAATCAATGTCGCCCCTGCCCAACGCTCGTGGTGCCTCCTTTCTCACCTCCTTTCACTCCGGCTCATTACAATTCTACCTGAATCCGTTTCCACTTCTATTTCCCTTTCCACAACGCCATTTCAGATCGCAGCTCGAGACCGTTATACCTGTCGCTTTGCTCCGCTATCGCGGCAAGCAAAAAAAGAAAGCAAAGAAAAAGACAAGTGAATACGGGGAGAGCTCGTCACAGTGCCGGTTGGAATCGAGGACGATCGATAAACCGTTTACGGCCAGCGCCTGCAAACACGCACCTCCTGGGAACCCCGCGTGGTGGAGACGTCGGCAGATAGGCGCGATCGCGCGGAAATAGAAAGTTGCACCCGCGACCAGCGACGTATACGACTCTGCGCGCTCGCTTGCACCCCACCCCTCTCATTGTGCGTGGTGCGCCACGAGCCCCTTCTCTGAATGGTGCCCGTCATTTGCGGGATTGCTACAAAGTGCGGCCAGGTTAAAGAGCGCGCTCAATCTCGTAATGGCCCTGCGACGCCCCGTTATCTTCCATCAGAAATCTAGTCGTTCACCTGTTCACTTTATGTCCGTTTCGTTTTTTTAATCGTTTCCTGGTTACGTGAAACAGAAAGCGGTCCAAGCGCGCTAGCATTATCGTTCGAGAGAGAGAAAGAAAATCGCTGTCGTGCGAGTAATTTCTCACCTCCTAAGTTCCGTACAGATAAGGACCCTCTGTTCATGATTCTTCTCGCGCCATTGCACAGCGAATCCCTCGACTTCGGCAGCCTGGATGGCACGAGATAGCATGGGTGGGTTTAGCGGCAAATTGCCTGCTCCTATAGCCCACGTACCACGTGACGCCTGCGGTTAATAGGATATTCCACACTTGCCGCGAGACCCGCTCCCATGGCTAATCTTGCACGCATACGCAAATACCCATGAAAGAAAACGGCAGGATAACCACCGCGGTAGCTTAACTTGTGCAATTAAACAGTCAAATTTTAAGGGCCACAACTACGATTTGATTATGAGGCGCGTCTTAGGGGAGGACTACGGATTAATTATGACCAGCAGTGGTTGTTTAACGCTTAACAAAATCCGAGTTCACGGGCTTCTCTATGTTTTTTTTAAAATTTTAGCACCAAAACACACCACGAATAATGCGAAAGGTGTAGGCTCAGCTTGCACCTGAGACATGTAAATTTTTTTGTCCAATGTCTGTCTCCTTTTCATTCATTTTTTTCTACATTTCAGTAAGCATAAAAAATATTTCCTTTATGTTATTTCTGAATTCATCATCTGCTTTGTTCAGATGGTTGTGAGCAAGAAAAAATTTTGCTCCTAGGGTGCCGTTATTCTTTTCACAGTGCCCACAGAAACAGTTCGTGTGTACGTGTGTTTGTGCGTGTATAGTTCCTTTTTTATTTATTATTTTATCATTTTCGCTCTCTCACCTATCTCATCCCCTTCCCCTCCCCCAGTACAGGGTAGCCAACCGGATACAATCTCTGGTTAACTTCCCTGTCTTTCCTCTCTCTCTCTCTCTCTCTCTCTCTCTCTCTCTCTCTCTCTCTCTCTCTCTCTCACACACACACACACACACACACACACTGGCTCCGTGCGACCTTTAGCTTAACTCTGTGACACAATCGCTTGTAACTGACGATTACGCTCCTCTCTATTCGAACGAAAGCTGTATTGAAAATTATGGTGGCGTTTCTCGAGGTTAAGCTGGCCGTAACTTTAAATTGCTGAAATCAGCTATTGCATCGTTGGACTAAGGGCGGCCAGGTCAGAGAGTACGGAGTACAACCAAAGCACCATAACGAAAAAAAAGAGGTTCAATGCATTTATCATGCGTTATAAAAATATGCCTAAAATCAGCTTGTTTCTAGAGGTCACTCAAATATTTCCCTACCACAAGGAGAACAGTGGACGATACTCGAAGAGCGTCGTGAAGCCCATTTACCGTTCTGTTAAAGAAAGAAAGAACACGAAGATGATGGATGGAGTTTAGTATACTATTTTTACAACCAGCCAGAAGTAGCCAGAACGGCTGTTCTAGCTCTGAAGTCGTTATGGTTATTTCAAACACGCTTACATTTGAGTAGAAAGTCCCCACATTCGCAAGAATGTTTCTACACTGGATACGTTCTTATGAGCATGCGCCAACCAAGCGTGATGTTGGAAGTATTAGCGAATGTATGCGGCCGGTCGATGAGGAACAGCACTTACGAAAGAAAAAAAAAATATTCGCGTATTTGGTTCCTGATTAATCAGAGAGGCGCTCGAATGCGAACTGATCTTGCGGGAGACACGTATTTTACTTTATGACGCTTGTATTTATTCTATTGTTCAACCTCTCCCTATATTTGCTCAGCTCGAAGGAAAGTATTTAAAAAGGCGGACCATTAGTCGCTGTTGACGCAGTTCTTGTGGTTGTGAGGCGAAGTGCTCGGTTCATTTCCAGAGATTGCACGATTGGAAGTCATAATAAAAATAACATACAGACAAGGAAAAACTGGTATTTTCCTGGCTTCTTTGTAAGCGACGCTGGTCATTACCGGCAACTAAAACCACCAGGTAGAGCCTGCAATTGTTATCCCTGGAAATGCCGGTTCAGTCATTTTTAACGCACGGAGTGACATTGTAAGCACTGAAGCATGAACGTGAAGCACTGCACTTCGGTTGCTTCCTGCGCCCCTCCATTGACAAAACTCAATGCGGTCAGAACTTCGAGATTAGGAAAGAAACCGGGAAACGGTCTAACCACCATGTAAAGCGATAATACGGCATGCTATTAGCCTATATTCAATTAATAAATAACATAGAAGGCACCATAAATCATAAAAAAGGCGTATTGACGATATTCTGTTTGAGACTATAAGCGCAAGAAATGCGTTAAGGCGGGAAATGCGCAGGAAGGAATCTGGTGTCCCGCACGCAGTAATGCGCTGGATTCATAAACATTTTGTCCACAGCATGGGAACGAACGCGAAGCGAAGCGACTAACACACTCGGTGGCGGGAGGAGCAAGATTACATGAAGTGGTGAGCTTAGGAAGCACGCAGGCGTAGGTTGGCTTCGGCTGTCGCAAGACGCCGGAGGTGTTTGGCTGAGGCCATTGTTCTGAAGCGGGCTTTAGATTCTTACGATGAGAGCAGTGGCGACGACATTAGTAATAATGATGGTGATGGTAATGATGAGCAGCTTATATATTTTTTTCTTTTTGCACGGGCTGGAGGAAAGCGGCGCGAGGCTTTAAACGTCGGCAGGTTGTGGGATCGGGAGAGCGGGCGCACCCACGCTAAAAACGAGGCTATACCCCGTTTCATGCATCAGGTGCAACGCCGTGGAAGCTACGGAAGAAGTCCGGTCACCAAAATTTATCACTCCGCGCGTTCCCGTCTATGCTTCGCTGGGCGCCAGGAGGCGTTTGCTCGCGCGAGCATGCACGTGATGCTGCCGCGACGGCTAACGAAAAGAAACAACAAAACGCAAATTGATTTAAAACAACGTGTTATCAGCCGTATGAGAACATGGTTTCTTTGTTTCGAAGAGTAAAGTCTTTTTTTTTCTTCATTCAAAACAACTTATATAAAGAAAATTGGCACGATAATCGGGTCAAGAAACACCGAGCTATTTCTAAGTGCGAACGCAGCCACTGCAAAAAGTATCTCTAGCTTCCCCAGCGTTGCACCTGATGTATGAAACGGAGATAGGCGGTTTAGACGCGCAGTCCTGCAGCGCACCTGAACTGGTCCCTGTTGTTGATGTTCTCCTGCCTGAGGCTCATGATGACGGGTCCTAGGGCCTCGTCGTTGGTGAAGTAGTTCCAGTGCTCCTTGCCGTAGAAGTGCCTCTCGTAAGTGTCCTCGTCGCGGGACACCAGTTCCAGGCCGCCGGACACGTTGGATGGCAAGCCGCAGCTGTCTGCGCCGTCCACGGGATCCAGCAGGGCGTCCGACTCCTTCTTGGGTCCTGCGCACTCGATCCAGTAGCCCGGCGTCGCCTTGATGCAGTGCGGGTACTGCTCGCACGGAGTGCCCGGGCATGCCTGCAAAATATCGAGCGAGACGCTTGCTTGAGTTTTGTCCTTTCCCATCGAATAATAATAATAACAATAATAATAATAATAATAATAATAATAATAATAATAATAATAATAATAATAATAATAATAATAATAATAATAATAATAATAATAATAATAATAATAAAGACGGGTAAGTTCTCATATAAACTTGCGACATCATGAGTCCCTGCTAAGAACGCTCCGTTTTTATAACATCTTCAGAAGTACTTGGGTTATGTGCACTTTCGTAATACTTGTAACATGACATTTCTGAGTGATGGTGATATTGTAGAGACGGTGTTTTATTTCTTCCTCTCTGGCATGCTAAATTCTTGTTTTACTTCAGTACTCGCCCAATTGCCTCCGTTCTTACCTTGTGTAAATGCAGCGATGTGTATACGTTCCCGGTCGTTCGGCTCCCAACTCTACGAAGCGACTTTTCCCTTTAAGTGCAAGGAATTTTACTGACCCTTGTTGAACAGTTGCTTACAGAGAAAATTTATGCGCGTCACGTATGTTTGGCTATAGCGTGAACAAGCGCAAAGCTTCGCTCCTTCAGAGCACGTGACAGCCGGTAAAGCCGGAGAAGGAGGCACTCATTATCGCCTGCTTCCACTTCGTCAACTGTTTCGATATACTTACGCATACGATAAGGCAAAACAAAACGTGTGCCAAAACAGACCTACGATGATGCTTCTACTTCGCCCAACGTTTCGACATATTCTCCCCCAGGCGGCTAGAGAATACGTATGCGGAAGCAGATACCCTCGACGTTATAGAGAGACGTTACATGCATGCACATGCTTTCCGGACGAGATAGGTGTTCTTTCGTTGTTACTATATTTTGAGTGCATACAGACTGCACCAGGAAAGGTAACCCAGCCTTACGGATAAGAGAAAGTGCCTCCTTGCGTCTCGCAGAGCCACGGAGAGGGTTGAGTCCCTGCATACACGCGGGACCGTGTTACATATGATGGACTCTGTCCTTTCACCCATGTTCGCTGACGTCGTTACTCTTCGTGCCCGGCGGGAGGGTTTCTGTAGCGGCTGTGAGATGTGCGTTTGGGGGCTCGGAATAAAGAACGCGTTCATTTGCCGTCTCCCTCGCTAGGCCGCAGAGTGTGCCGCTGCTTACTAGTTTACGCGATCAGCGCACTCAGATTCGCTTATTAATGAAGCAACTGGAATGATCCAGTGGCGCGGCCAGTCGCCTTGCGCTAAATCTAAGCGCTTCTCGAAGAATGGTTGTGCCACGCGCGTGCCTTGCCAACACTGCGAAGCGCGTGCGTCTTTGTTTTTCTTTTATGTAGGATTTAGACGAAGCTGGAGCTGTCGCTGATTGTTCCTTGTAAATAAAAGACAACCTCAGGAGCCCCGAGTCAGTGAGTGCGCTCAGTAGCTCTACATCAACGTACCCCTTCACGTGATCGAGTCGCAGAGGATAACCCATAGTGGTCGCTTAAAATCGGTAAATTACCGCACGCGTAATTTGGTAGATGTGGGTTCGGTTTTCGCCGTTGGCAAATTATGTTTTCGTGAACTTCCATTTTATTTTACCGTATGTCTACATTATAAATAAACGTAACAATTAATTTCTCTGATGCTTTCTTTAGTTTTCGCTTACACCTTCGAGCAAGCGCTGAGTTCCTGGGCCATCTTGAGCTAAGACGCGTCCTCTGCCCGTGGAATAGCGCTACGTATGCATCTCGCGCAGTGAAGGCAGTTTGTGTTTCCCTAGAGCAACTTGTCTCATTGAGACACTCCAGTGAAAGTGTGAGTGTCTGTGTTTTGTTGAGTGGTGTGTTTTGCGCATGTTCTGTATCTGTGTTGTGAACTGTACCCACCTGGGGTAGAATGCTAGGGATGCCGCCAGGCACACTTCTCCAGGATTCCTCAAAGAGCCTATTTCTCTCTCTTCCTCTCCGTCACTGTCTTCATTGTCTTTTATGCGAAGCATATTACTAGAGCTCAATTCAGCTCCTCAGGCGCGGCGGTGTCACCTTCAATACCACGTGACGTCACGACAGAGGAGAAACGGGGCTCCAACTCGCGCGTCGCTCGCGGCGTCGCGGCGGTATATAAGCAGCTGCGCTTGTTTCTAGGTGGCTTTGGCTCAACTCTTGCAAGATGGGCTGGGTGGGAATCGAACCAGGGTCTCCGGAGTGTGAGACGGAGACGCTACCACTGAGCCACGAGTACGATGCTTCAAAGCGGTACAAAAGCGCCTCTGCTGAATGCGGTGTTGCCTTAGAAACGAGCTGTTTCTAAGGCTCAGGCGTGCGTCGCTTGCTCAGGCGCGCATTTCGTTGCCGCGCCGAACGCTGCGTTGCTCGACGCTCACCGCATCCAATGCGGGGCGCGTAGTCGCTGCGCCGTAGCCCATTGTCTTACACCCCTTGGCGGGTCGACGGGAACGCTGTCGCGTTCCACTCTTGAAGGCGAAGCAGAGTAACGCATGAGTTGTTTCTTCGTCTAGCCGAACCAAATATAGCCAAGCAACAGCAGTTCACCAGGCTAAACAGTGGTTCAACAACTAAAATAAAGGCTAGTATGCTTCGCATCCTGGGCTTAACCTTAGCTAAGCCACAGCCATTTTTTTTTTTATAGTTGTCACCAACAAACAATCGATCCACTCCAATCATCTTAATGTTGACGCTAGCTACCTCTAGTCATCTACAACCGACCGAATGAATAAATAAGCAATGCTCAAGTAAGGTCTTCCATTGAACGCCGCAGTGCACTACTCATTAACAGTTGTCACTTTGCGTCCCTGCAAGCGGGCAAATTGATCCTAAGTGGTGATCCATGTTATCGGTGACATGACGAAATTTTTAGTTTTGCGGCGCGTCAGCAGCGTGGAATCCTCAAGATATGTGTACCTTTGCAACAAAAGACACAGGAGGAATTGTGATCACCCAGGATTGATGTGCAGAGACGTCGGTTTTTAGGCAAAAAAAAAAAAAAAAAGAGATATCGGCACTGGCCACAAACAACACCGGCAAATACAAATCGAACGTTTCACGAGTCGGCCCTCCAGGTACAGTCGTTCTCACGAAGGTCAATAGTGCGAAACTAGGGTTAGGATCGAGGTCGGTTGCACACCTGCACGGGCACGGGAAAGGTGAGCGTTGTGGAGCTCTTGCGTCTCGCCTCGGCACAGCCCAGCGACTGACGCTTGTATTCGCGTAGCTTGGCCAGGAACTCCTCGCCGCTGGACAGGCCCGTCACGTCGGCATAGTGCAGGCCACAGTAGATCTTGTTTTGGAAGCGGTGCGCCGCCTGCCAGCTGGAGCCCGCCAGGCGCAGGCCACACGTCTCGCACACGAGGCAGTCCTCGTGGAAGGTGTCGCCGCCGCCTTCCCAGTCCGGCAGAGGACCGCCCGTGGCTGTGGCGGCGCTGCTCCGCCGCCGCTGAGGAGTCACCACGGGCTGGCTGGGACGGCGGCTCCGGCATCCCCTGTCCTGCGAGGCAGGAGATTGAGGCACGCGTTGAGTGTGATTCTAAAGGTAGGAACTTCGCGCCGCGTGGCAGGCAGGCACAAACGCAAAACAGAGGAGGACGCGAGCTTAACATCAGCAGCAGCTTGTGCAGCTCCGGACACTCTCCGCAAGCAACCATAGTTTCAGGAAAAGAGAGACAGGCGTAACAGCACTACTAGCATTACCGATGGTCTGCACAAAAGACGCCGCGCGTCCCTCGAACGGTTGGCTGGTGGGAACGTACGTGTCTGCAGATTTTATATATATATATATATATATATATATATATATATATATATATATATATATATATATATAGTACGCGTGTCAATATACAGGGTGTTTCAGCGAAAACTTTCGAAAGTTCGTAAAGGTTGCCTGTGGCAGACAGCACAAATCTAGTTCATGGGGTGCTCTACTCGAAGCGGTGGACACTATTGCACGAAAATTGAAATGCATAAGCGACTAATTAACAACAATTCCCTAACTAACTTTTCAACTCATTACCTTATGGCACATATTGCAATTTAAAAATTCTAGCCGTGGAGTTCGCAAAGGGGATCCACTTGGAATGAATTCTCATGATGGCACCAGTTTCGAGATATTAATTCCCGGACTTTGCGGAGAAATGCATTGGCGTTCTAGTAACTGTTGTGCTTGAATGCACAAAACTCTACATAAAGTTGTATAAAGCATTTGATATTTAGCAGCGCTCGTCCTTGCATACTGGAACCAGCACGGCACAAACACAACCGGTGCAGTTTCCAGTGCGAACTAGCGAATTGCAGCGAGAACCAGCGCCTGTGCAGCACAAACCAGTGCGCCCCAGCGTCATGGCAGGGGAACCAGCGTCTCGTCCAGAGTGACCCAGCTCTTATCTAGCTTTCTCACTGGCGTCCAAGTGAGTCCCAGCAAGCGCCAGCGTCCCCAGTGCAATCCAGTGACAAAAAAAAAAAAAAACGCGCTTGTTTCCCACTGGAAGGCACTGTAAGACGCTGGTTTTTGGAATAGGGGTTCCGAGCATAGATTTCCTAATAAAAACCCTAGAGGGATATGTGACGCTAGCGTCTAAGGGGGCTCTCATGAGCGTTGCCTCAACCCAACGTTACTAGACTAGGTTCAGTTGTCAAACTCTCCGTAGGCGCCGTACATCGCAGGTGCCCCCTTGTCTTGGTTTGCCGCCAGAGGGCGGGAGCACCGCAGGTAGATCTACGTGGGCGCAGCATTGCGTTGGCGAAGGGGCTTGAGTCCTCAGACTTCGCAACTTACGTACTCAGCAAGTGTTTTCACCGATGCGACTTTAAATGTTTGCATAGTCTCGCGTTTAGGAGATTAACTAAAAAACACTTTACGTAGCTGTGAAAATGCTGCTGCGCTGCCCCAGAGTGCGCTGTGGAGTCCTTAGTCCAGGGCCGCAGCAGCCCCGGCCGCCCACTGCGCTCTATATTAATCAGCTGTTGCTGATGAGTAGCTGCAAGTAGCTGATTAGTAGTTGTAATCAGCTGTTGCTGCTTACTACTAATTAATTATTAATGCGAACGCACGGTATGACTCATGAGGCGATGTTAGCGCGAACACACGATGGTCCAAAAAAGTCACGGGAGCCCAAGCGAACCAATCGAGGAAGTTCACGACGCCAGTCAAGGTAGAGTGAATTAGGCGAAGTTAATTATGGCACAGTTAATTAAAATAGAGTTAAGGCACTCGAACCCACGGTCGTTGGTGAGAGTTGAGGCCTCGACCTTTGGTACATAAATAGATGAACTAATTTATGAATGACTGAATTAAGACGTATACTAACAATTATTGGATAATTATTAATTAATTAATAATGAATTACCTACGCATTACCTAACTAGGCGGATTTATAACAATTTGATTATCTCAAGGCTACGGCAAACAACATTACCTTCGTTGTGACCAGCTACGCGGCATTCGCATATTTTAAAACTGACTGAAGTTAGCTGGGACACACGGTATATACACACTCTCAGCACTTCATTTCGGTATAAAAAAATGAAGCTAGCACTATTTCTTTCATCAGAGCACCGCATTCACAAGTGCAATGTTGAAACCTGCGTGAGCTTTGCTCCCTTGGGAGCAGACTTGCACATTCAAAGTAGGTTATCGTTGCAGGAACGGAGCATAACTATGCATGCGCGTTCCCAAATACAATTGGATGATACGGCCCGTAAGCTCTTCAAAACGCACACGGCATTTAAAACGCATAAGAGTGTCGCAAAAATGCACCGAGGCTGCAGCAAAACACGCATGTATACAACACGCCAAAAGACAAAAACAACGGACAGTGCTTCGTCGCCCTGTCCGCGCCGTGCTGACCGAGCAAAGTGCGACAGCAGCGCCACGAGATGCGAGGATCGGTGGTGGGTCCACGCCGTCGCGGGAGTTTGAAAACTGAACCTAGTCTAGTAACGTTGGCCTCAACCTGAATGTATGGTGGCCCCCCTCTAGCCACCATACTGCATGGGAATGATGGCAAGTACAGGCTTCGGATTGACTTCGATCTTTAGACTAGTGGCGTTTGCTATGCGGCGCAGTAAACGAAGCTATACTCAAATATTGTCGCGTAAAATCTAATTTTATTTCTGCAGTATGTTATATAATGTACAACACGCTACATAAGCTTTGTATGACTTTGAGATGGAAACACGGTTTACTATATAGAGTTTCGCACTACGTTACCTAGAGGGAAATCTGGCGCTGCTGCGCTGTGGTAGGCATGGGAATGCCGGTATATTGTAACTTCGGATTGGCATCGTTCTCGGAGAGGCAGGACACCTTGAAGACACCTGCCTTATAGACGTCGCTATTAGAAATGACAAATAAGGCTTCCGAGTATTAGAAGTTCAGTGATATTATGAACAAACATTAGAAAGAAGTCGGAAGCAATCATTTTTGTATCTTGTTTGGGCATAATTAGCGTATGTGATGCCTTCCTGTACAAAGAGGGGGGGGGGATCTCATTTTGTTCTCGCGACTTGCCCGGCTGTTCTCGTTTGAGTGCCCGGTTGATGACCCTGGCTCCTGGCTCAAGGTAACTTGAAGGTCACCGACAACGGGTGCTAAAGCATTCCATGCTTAATACAGCACGGACAGCAAACACAGATATTTGAACTCGGGAGGCTAGCGGGCTTTTCTCAGGCCTGTGTTCCGCAAAGAAGTCTAAAGGTCCGACATTGTGCTTTAAGCAGCATCGGCGATTCCCATAAATTAAGGGAACACTTAGCAGACGAAGTGCATATGGATCTACGAAGCTCTGAGTGAGTAATGCAACAGAGAAGGAAAAGAGAAAGAGGAGCAAGAACGCCGACTTGAAAAAAAAAAGAGCAGAAGAAGAAAACGAAGTTGGAGGAATGGAGCCGCGATCGACCGAACTCACACTGTATTATGACAAGCGCTACAACCAGTTCTTCTTCGCGGGTGCGCACCATCCCGAGCGCGGTCCCACCACCATGCCGATCGTGCAAGTGGTCCAGCAGGAGTCCTCGACGAACCTACAACCCATCCTTGTGTCTTCCGACGACAAACGTCCGCGGCGTCCCAAGGGTGCGCGGGTCAACTGGGCAGAGAGTGTTAAGAGCCAAAGCGGACGGAGTTGGCGTTGCGACACCTGCATCTCCGCCGCGGTCTGCATAGCGCTGTTCCTAGCCGTAGGCCTTGGACTAATGGTCTTCATCCCGATGAAGTTGTTCGCCAAAGACGCGGCTCCAACGGCCGACGAGGACGGGACGACTGCCACAGTCGACCAATCTCTGTCTGCGTACCTTCCGCCATCGAACCGCGAACGGCGGTCTACACTCGGCACCGACTACGTGAGCTCCCCGGAACCGTTTGGGATGAGCATGCCAGCTGGCGACCAAAGTTACAACAGAGTTGCCGCTCAGCACGCCGCGGCGCTCGGCGGCCCCGGAACTGGAAAGAAGACCATCGTCAACGTTTGCTTGCTTGACATTGCGATCATGCAGTCTGGAGCAGCGGCCGAGGAATCTCACTCGAATCTCTCACGAGCCACCTCGTGCAACCTCATTGTGGAATGTCGTTACTACATCGACAAAGAAGCGATGCGTTTGCGCACAAGTTCGCGGTCTATTACAGGCATCCATCGTCATCGATTCAGACAAGTGGAGCAAGTGGCAGCGAGCGAAAGTCGCGTCTCCGTGCTTCTATGCGTTTCCCTCGACAACGAAGACCTCCGGAAATTGGCGGCGGATAATGCGCGGCAGCTTACCAGATTGCTCCACGACGTCGCGATTGAACTACGCGCAGCAAAGTACGAGGGTATCTGCCTCCGATTATCCGCAGCGCCTGCCGAGGTGAGAGGCTACTTCTTGAACACGATTCAGACCATGGCGGACAGGCTGTCTGAGGGCAATTACTCTCTATCGCTCCTTTTACCTTACGGACCTCCAGGTCGAATGAACTCCCACGAGATCACGCGACTGGTCGCAGCGCTCGGCAGGCCGCACGCGGTACTGTTCTACCCGACACCTACGCTGTTTAGGAACCAGGCCAAGTGGCCTTCGCCGAAGGAAATAGCCTTTTTACCGTCGAAGGCCAGCGCAAATGTGTGCTACCTGCTTCCGGCCGCCGCACGCGGTGTGACGCTCCAAGGGATCTGTGACGTGCGTAAGGTGCAGCGTATCAAGAATCTATACGTGTTGAAAACGGTGTTAGAAGGGTGCCGCTTATGGAATCGCTCTTGGACCGCGGTGATTGACGCTTACAACACGTACGCGTGTAATGCGAACGCGGGAATTATTTTCCAGACAGCTGAACAGGCAACGAGATTCCGCGAAGACGTTGTGCGCTACGCTCATGCGACGTGCATCGGAGATAGTGACACCGAATTTGACTCATTTCCTGCTGTCTGCGAATAAATGTAAGATAACGACGACGCCATCCTAATTTACCACCTGCTGCAGCTATATGACAAAGCGCGTGGCGCTACTGACAAATTTGTGGCTTGAGCCCCTTTTATCAAGTGTACTTCACGTTCAGAACTTCCCGTTCTCTCAGGGCCAATTTAGTCTGGCTTCCTTTTATAAAAACTTGCGAGTTGTGAAATATGGCCTAAATCTGTGCTCGACCAGGGCCAATATTGTGCAAACGCGTTACTTTCTGACTCACGACAGCCCCAGGTCTTCTGTTACTTTCATGAATTGAGCGAAGATGTCGATTGAGTTCAAAAAGCTCAGCTTACATATCAAGCACAAAGTAGTTGAAATAAAGAAAGGGAATTATAGATGTATCTTTTATCTGCGAAATCATTGCATATACATAGTGTTTGACTCTACTTGCTCAAACGCTATTAAATTACGGGGTTTTACGTGCCAAAACCCCTTTCTGATTATGAGGCATGCCGTAGTGGAGGACTCCATAAATTTTGATCACCTGGGGTTCTTTATCGTGCACCTAAATCTAGCACTGATGATATACAGACGTTAATAATGTAGGTTTAATAAGTGGAGAAAGCATTCTGACGTTCCCATTGCAAACGAATACCAATTTCAGAATGGAACGCTCCCGCTGTCGTGGGAGCGACCAAACGGCTGAAAAGATGAACGCAGCCTTATTGTTTCCCACAAAAATTAGAGAAAAGGTACCGTCGATATAAGTGTTTTTGTGAAATCCTAGAGAGCCGCTGAATGAGAGCGCTTGAAGCATAGACATGTATATTTTGATATGACAAAGCTTGGACTTGCAATTCTAAGAAAAAATGCTTCTTATTTTGCAACATTACAGACACCAGGGCTCTATTTTGGTGCCAATGCCTCCCTCCGTACTCGCCTACTACCAAAAAAAAAAAAAAAAACAAAGGCGAGATTGAGCGGAAAATGTGCGTATTTTTCCTCTAGGATATTGATGACACCACTAAAAGGCATAAATATCACAACGAATTAATGTAGGTTATAGTGACTACACACATGCACACAAACAAAGCGATCGAAGAAGCAAAGAAGAAACGTTACTGCTTGTTCGTATCATCAGTAATTAAGAGGAAACTTTAGCTCGGGTGTTCCTATCTAAATACATGTAAAAGGATAATTCTTCTTTATCAGCAACCGCTGCACCAAATTTGACGAGGTTTGTTGCATTTAAGAGAAAAACTTAAAATCTAGTGACTGTTGGTTTCCAATTGTTGATTGTCTTGTTAATTATTTATTAAAAATTGGCAAGAATGGAAAACTTTCAGGAAGCGAAACTATCAAGTTTACAACTCTCAAAGTCAGCAAGGAAAAATTACATAACAATTCTGTGAATTGCATGTAATATCACATCTGAAGCGGACAAAATTGATATGTTATACATGAATCTCAAAAAAAAAAAATCTGTACATGGAAATACAGCTTTTGCAAAACCCTCGTACACAACGTAACAAATTCACGTAAGATATAAATTGACATATGGAATATGTCCGCTTTGAATGAACTTACGGATGCCATTTACAGAACCGCGATATCTGTTTTTGATGCAGAGCTATTAATTTATAATCTTTCTGCTATTTTTTTCAAACTTTCGAACTTTTGAACAATATTCTCACAAAGTTAGGCCCTAAAATCGAAATTACGCTTCCTACAGTCACTAGGATTAAACCTTTTCTCTCAAATGCAACAAATTTCATTAATATCGGTCCAGGCGTTAACTCGGAAAAGCGTTTTTGCGTTTTATACGTATTCGAATAGGCCGCGTCGGAGTTCGGTCCGAGCTAAAGCTTCCTCTTAAGGGTAGAATTAAATGAGATTATAGAGATGTTCCTTTTAAAACGTTTCAGTTTTCAAAGCTCCAAATTTCCCAATTTGAGGAAAGGTTCGCTGATCTTAAGGTGGCGACTATCGCGAAAGCCTTTTTTTTTTTTTCGACCCGACACGCGTATTTATTAAGCGGTTCACTCGTACCGATGCCTGAAGCATCCGTACCTAAAGAAGGCTTCGCGTGCAAATACTCTTGATACTTTCGCAATACCCATCGATCAGAGTCATCGATCAGCAGTCAAATCCTTCCCATAGGCAACGCTGGAAATATGGAGCTGCAGGCTGTACAACCTGCAGGCTGCAGGTTGTACATCGGCTTATAATCTTTGCACATCCGTGTGTTTCTTCTCTTTGTCTTAGACCCTCGTTTTAGATGCAGCCTCAAGAACGCTAAGGACTCATCGCCGGCTCTTTCCTCGAGGTTTTGTGCGACACGTAGCCGCTAGGCGTTGGCCCGTAAATAATCGCATTGAGCGTCCCGGCGGGCGGAATAGAAGTAACGAGTCGTGAGGTACATAATATCCGTGGCGGAGGCTCCAGCGATGGTTCCTGTTCCGAGAGCAGCGCCAAGAGCGAGAGCTTTTGAGGATCGATGCCCGACTCGGGGTGGCTGGCGACGTTGTGAGATCCGAAGGAAACCATAAAGGGATCTCTCTTTGGTCGATCCTTCTTTGGCAGCATTGCAAGGAGCGCAACTTTTTTATGACTCTCAGTGAAAGACGAGGCGATAAGCCGACGGCGCTACCTCGAAAAGATGGCTCGAAGAGAAAGACGACGTGAAAAAAAAAAAAAAAAGGAAGGAAGGGAAGAGCAAGAACCGCGCCGATGTCTTGGTTCTCGAAATGTAACTCTAGTGCTTCTCGACTTGTTCTTGTTTTCGTTTTTTGTTGTTGTGGCTTTGAGAACTTAAGCTTTACTTCCCGCCCAATGTTCGAGGTCGTTGACAAAGATCGAGCAGAAAGGGATATCATAAATTCCATGCCGGGAAACATGTATGTGCCTGCAGGTGGTTTGATTTTGCAACGCACACAGAATGTTCGGTCAGTGCAGATTACCAAACCACAAGGTCACTTGAAAGCCGGAGTGAAAGGCTTTGTTGGCTTCTTATGATATGACTAATAAAAATCGGGCCCCTCGGTTAACCCCCTTTCTTCTCATTTGTTACATGGAAGAAGTATTATAAAGTAAGTAAGAAAGGAAGAGTTTCATTATTTGCGTTCGTAAATGATGTTTGCTGTTGGCAGGTCTCCTTGGCTAATATGTCTGTCGTCGCGATTGACCGGCACATTGTTCAAACGACGAGTTCTAGCATAAAAATTTTTCTCTGAATGTGAGCTCTGAAGTCAAAAAAGAAACTATGCTACCCTCGAAACTCAGATATGATCAATCAATCATAGTGTGATAAAAACCAGTATATTACGTTTTATCGTTCAACTAAAGGTAATAGGAGAAAATGGTAAACTAAAGCAGTTTTACCGCTGAAAACAGACCTATGGCGCAGTTTTGTTTTAGAGTATACGGTACACCAGTATTGCGTCATTTCCGCAGGCATGTTGTGAACGAGGTTTGCCGGACATAGCAATAGGAAAACTAGTAATTATTCTGACGCGTTTCGTGGCTTAATTCCATCAGTAAGTAGTTGCGGCTTCGCAATATTCTGTAAAAACGTTCCTGCCAGTTTTCCGGCCTGTCACACAGTTTCTTTAGCGGAACGCTCGTTCTAGAAGGACGCGTCAGATTGTAATTTTCTTAAACTTATTCGCAAGGGTTAATAGCGTGCAATATTTTCATCGCGTTTGTGGTGCACTCTTCAAAAGGCAAATTGGCAAAAAAAGATTTATGATTTTCTTCTTTGTTTGCCTTAGAGAACCACTACGTACACAGTATATTAGGCTGAAAAGTGTGGCACTTTCTGGTAAGCGGAGATGTTGTACGCCATCCAGATCGATTGGCACAAGTGGTAGGGACCTAAATTGGCCCATCCAGCTTATGTGGTCCGGCAGAATGGAAATAATTTGGAACAAATTAGTTCTGCGTGGAGCAGCGTGTCATTAAGTAGAGAGCAAGCGGTAACGTATTTCTTACATTTTTCTTATGCTTCCATTGATTGGGGACATCTTTATCATCTGCAGAACCAGCCGTGTTTTCAGGGGTCGCAATAACTCTTTTTCAGTTCTGTGCAGCAGAGCACAACCTGAGAATGCGTGAGCGAGAACTGTCCTTTTCACTTCGACAAAACGTTCTCGAATTTCTGAACATTTTAGTCAACGAATTGTTTTCTTATTCAATAATTCTTCTAACTCGCCACCTTATTTATAGTGCAGAAGAAGGGTTCGGCACAATTCAGGCAAGTAGAACATGACCGAAAAATAACAAAAGTTCAAGTAGTCTTGGTTCGTGTGACAGTCGCAGATAATGTATATCAGATATATTAGTGCGTATATCGTGCATATACGTATCCTAAATTACGGGCAGCAGATAACGAACAAACTGGGAGGTTAGTTGCTTTATCCTTTCTGTTAAAAAGGAAACGAATGCTCAATCATCAGCACACTGATTGTGTCTGCTGCGTTGATGTCGTTCATTTGACGCCGTTTCGCGGTTGTTGTGCCGACATGCTATAGTATGCCAACTGCTGTTTACTAGAAGTTAATAGTAAAGCGTTTAATAGTAAGAGTGTGGTTATTTCCCTAGAAAATATTGAACTTACCGAATAAGTGGCGCGCAATTCATACTACCTCTTTATAGTCACAATTAAGAGTACTTACGAGCAATGACATTTGTGGGCTCGGCCCCAGGGTCGTTCTGCTGCTTCATTTGTATCATCAACCATATTACCTTCCTTTCGCCGAAACTCTCCGTAGCGCTGCACGGAAATAAGCAGACCTGTATGTACAAACGTTCCTCGGCAGGAGCAAGGCAATCGTCAGGATTATGGCGTGCATTCCTCTTGTCGAGACTCTGGCAAGGACCGGCACGCTCATCTATCGGCCCAAACTCTTTCCCAGGCACGATACGGCACTTAGGAGGCGCGGGATGGCAGGCAATGAGACGAGCAAGACGATCTATCTACCGGGCGGGATCTCTTACCGGTTATGGACAATAGCTGTAGCTCAGTCGGAGGTGACTGATAAAGGAACTAATGGCTTCGAGAGAAATATTGGGCTCATCTAGCGCGAGTTCGTCGTGCAAGAGCAGTATGTAGTGCGCTTCTGACAGTTACGGCCAAAATATGTGTATTTTGACTTTGAACTTATTGAGAAGACGTAGCACTTCGTCGCCTGAGGGCTTTAATTTATGCTGAAGTCGGTGTGTCTGTCAATTTTCTTCTATAGTGTCACACATTCGAAGCAATCAGGAAGCTTCTGAATATGCCTCAGACGCATTGCAGCTACGAAGGCATACTCGCGTATTGTGTTCTTATTTTCTTTTCTAATTTTGCCACGTGTTCTTATCGGAGTCGTTCGCAGGCTATTGCAGATGGCTTCTCTCAGCAAGAAATAGCTGCGAAAGTTGGTTGATTTGATTCGTGGGATTTATCCTCCCAAGGCAACTCTGGGGAAATGAGCGACACCGAAGTGGAGGGCTCCGGACGAAATTTCACCACCTGGCGTTCTTTAACACATGCTAAAATCTCAGTGCACGATTTTTTTTTGCATTTAGCCACCATCACAATTGGACCCGCGAATTTGTGCTCAGCAGCAGAACACTATAGCTACTGCGTCACCTACTGCTTAGAAAATACCCACTGCATTAGGTTAGTGCCGTTTCCGATACAGTTGCGTTTATTTAACTTTAGTCATAAAATGTGACATATCCAAGGACTCTTGCTGAACATAGGTGGTTTGAATGATTTAAGTGCAGGCTATTTATAGAAACGTAATGCGCTGGACAGTATAAAAATCCAAGCTCTTACTGCCACGTTTCTGTACCTTCAATTACAATTGCTAAGATTTTCTTAGACAACAAGCCACGTTTCACAAATACTGAAATGATGGAGAAGATTCGAGTTAACGTTATAGGATGGCCTAATTAAAGATGAACGTTCGTGAGTGGTCACAGCGTACTTTGAAACATCAAGGTGTGAATTATTCTGCAACAGGTCAAAAAAAGTGCGAAATGTGGCATTCATGCGCAGGCTATCATCGAGTCTTAGTGACTAAGGAGGAACGCAGTATAAAGGTTGCGAACTGGAACAATGTTGCTGATAGAGTACTGGTGTTAAGAAGCGTTCACGCAAAAAATGCTAGCCGAATATTCAGTTGCGTCATAAGCATTAAACGGCGCTATATGCCAATAACACCCTAAGGGTGCGCCTTCAGTTCTAAAGATGGCTCAACCGCATTAATATCCTTTATGCGGCAGAGCACGCTTTACAGGCGTTCATGGTAGGTCATTGCATTTTCATAGTCGGCGGTCAAGCCAATTACACGAATGGCTGTCTACAGTCCAGATAACGGCACTTACCTGCGAATAGTTGCTATCAAAGTGGTACTTTGTATTTAGGAGCGCTTCAGTTACACGCCATAAGTGCATTTACTCACAGCGCACTACCTAAGAGATCATCAGACAATTATTCCTTCCTAATGACGTGGGACGTCGTTGTGAGGCGCCTTTCTTCAAGACAATTAATTGTAGAGCCCTTCCGCAAACCCGCACGCACGCAGGCAAAAAAAATAATACAAAAGGGAAGAAAGAAGTGGTTTCTGGCATGTTAGAGCGGATTCACATGCAATGTTGATATATGAATTCAGTCATACCAACTCACCGAGCTATATTTAATTTTTGCATTGCATCTCTTGTGTACAGAGCTAGGCATTTGTGAAAACCTTACTTCTAATTTAATTACTTTACTGCACGTGTTGCAATTTAAGAATTAGGCCCAAGTCAGACCATAACAGTACGTTAGCATTTCGTTGCTTCTTCCCCGCCACCTTGTCTTTCGCGTTGTTTAAATATTTTGACAACTTCATATCGCCCAGCTGTCATACCTTATATATGAAGCGCAGAAAGAAAGCCCACGCACAAATCAGCTGCCTGTTGCCGTTCGAAATGGGAAAAAGAAAGCTCGATCAAAAACACGTTTTGCGCTCTGCCTCGGAAGTAGCGGTGGCCCCTGAGGTTATGTTGTTCGCTCGTTTCACCGCCGCGAACATGTCGTGTCTCGTTGCTTCTGCCGCATTCTAGCCGAGGACCGAAGCGGCGTCTTTCGCATCAGCAAATTTTCCGCGCGATGAGACCTTGTCGTCTCGGTGGTGGCGACGGCGGCGGGAATCCCCGTTGCCAGTCGAGGACTCACGCCGCCCGCACATGATGCATCTCCGTCCTCTGTATGCGGTGGAGCGTGTGTGGCCAGATCAGTTTCTCTTTTCGCCGCCTGCGTGGTAGAATGCCTGCGCGTCTGGGATGGCTACGCACGTGATACGGCAGCTTCGAGCATGGCCTGCGGCAGCTTGTGTATCTGGTGCGCTCGTGCGTTCACTGCGAAAACACGCCTATCTGGCTTACACTCAGCCGCCGCTCTGTTATGATAGCGTAACTTACTTGACGTTCATTCTAGCTACGCATATTGTTTGTTTACCTCCCTTCCTTCTTTATCGTTGGTAGCTACCGAAGGAGCTGGAGAGATCATTTGTTTGCGATAATGTCAGATAGTTCATTCCAAGCAGCTACTACAATATAGGTTATTACTCTAGTAGAGAAGACGGAGGAGCAAATCAAGTAGCGAATGATAATGATGCGGAGGCAAAGAGGGAATGTGCATGCACACAATACAGCGACCCTGATGAAGCCGCATGTCAACGATAATTCTCTCGATCGAATGCACATGTTTCCACTTGTGATCCTTAAAAAAAAAACATTTTTCAAACCGGAGGCATTTTATACTCCAAGTGCCACGATTGCCCCAGACATTTCCTGTTTTCACCGAATCTGCCTCATTTTACGACACTGCATAAAGTAGGGACGAAGGATAGACAACGCTTCTATTTCCTCTTCGTCGTGCCCTCTACATTGTCCTGATGTTCATCATGCTAATTTGATTTCTTATTTCTGAGGTCAGGGCATGGGATAACTCAGTTTTTTTTTCATGCCTCGCACTGCGAAAGCGTGAAGCTGTTCGAGGCTACATGGCATCACTGTTGGTGCCAGCAAACCGGATGTGCTCAACTCGGCGATGTATATTTATTTTTAGTACACGCTGCTACAGGTGTCGTGTAGTGACGTACAGTTTTTGCCCGATTTTAAAGACAGTGAAAAAAGAACATGTAAAAAGGAATTCGGACTTCATTTCAGACCTACATTCACGCCACTTCCTTTTCCTGTGCTCCCACAGCAAGTAGGCGGTGGGCAAGGTGGATCTTAACTATTCAAAATGCGCACGGCGACTGATACGGAGACTAACAAACAGCAAACCACATCCAAAGCGCTGGCTGGTTTTGTCTTTCTTTGTCTCTGTCTCATTCGCTCTGCGCCCTTCTAATAGCTATGAACCAACTCGTCCAAATGAAAGTTTTACTGGATCTTGACTTTGATGAATAAATATTGCTACAATGAGGCATCACATCGAGTGGTCGAACCTCACGAAAACAAACGCGTATTAAGGTTTTGTTGCGTGGAGAAAAGTGGAAGGCATATAGAGAAAAAGCTATCTATTGTGCCACCAGTAGCTTAAAAGCAACTAAAAGTCAAGGCCCGTGTACTGGCCGGGTAAGAGTTCACTTAAAACGAAGACAATTGAGGATGACGTGAATAATAATAAATATAGTGACAGTCACTTTAGCGTACGCCAAAGAGGGTGAAGCTGATAGCCTGCGCGCTCAAGAGACATTCATTAAATTGCTTGACATTCTCTTTCGAATACGTTGTTACCTCTTCTTGTTTTCCCCCACCAGAGGTCGTGGGTTCGAGTGTCTTAAATGACACTACCTTAGTTAACTTCGCCCTAATTAACACCGAAGGTTGTGGCTACGACTCCCACCCAAGGTGGTGGGTTCGGGTGTCCTAATTTACTGTATATTAATTAACTGTATCTTAATTAACTTCGCGTTAACTCCATACGTCGTGGGTTCTACTTCTACATACGCTCGAGTTTTCGACTCCCAGCGAAGGTCGCGGGATTGAGTGCCTGAATTAATTTTATCTTTTAACCTTACTTTTTTTTTGGCATGATGAGCGGCATGGGAGCCAGTTTTCGAGCTTTTGCGAGCCAGGAGGCAGGTTTTCGGAAGGATGCTATCTCATTGATCGTGCAGAAACTTGCTAAGCGTGTAAAATTAGGAGCGCCTGCAAGAATGAATTATCCAGAATCTGCCGACAAGAAGAAAAAAGTAGTGGTAATTGCATATCTGCATAAAATATCACACAGCCTCGGGAATGCAGCAGGCAGGTTTGATGTAAAGGTCCTTCCTTCTGACCCTAAACAGATGACCGAAATTTGCAGCAATATTGATAGAAAGTTGGCGCAGGCTGCCTCCACTCGTGCTGGGAAAGGCTGCACTGTTAAGCCCACGTCCCCGCCTTTGAACTGTAGAATAGGAGTGGTTTACGACATTGGATTTTCCCGCCGCCACGTCTATATCGGTCAAAGAGGTGGATGTCTCAACATTAAATTGTCTGAGCATAGGCGCTCGCTAGCGGGTAAGGCCTACTCACATGTCGCGTGAGTCACATGTCACATGTCACATATCTCTGATCATGGGTGCACTTCAATCTAGGAAGACACCACAATGCTTCCCGCGCATAGCAATCAGACTACGAAGGGGATATTGAGGTCTACTATATCAGGAAAAAAAAAAGGATCGCGTTGTGTACGCACGTCATCATTAAATTAGTATGACAGCGAATTTGATTTTTTAAACCGCCTCATAGTGTAACATTAGATTACAGGGTTTTGCATTTTTTGCCGGTGCACTGATAATGACGTCATCGACGGGAGAGAACGCGGGTATGGGTTGTTGTGCATAAGTTTGTGTGTGCCTTCTAATAAAGTTAATTGTGAGTTCAGCGCTGTCCTGAGTGTTTCCTGCCTTTTGTCTTCGTCGTCTTGCGAAGCCCCTTCAAGATGTTCATACTGGACTACACTTGGCACAGAACAAGAATACTAGGCTACATAAAAATTTGCTCAGGACTCTAAAGATAACGCTAAGAGGAACACAGATATAGTTACAGTCTCAAGCGAAGCGTGACGCATAACAATTGTAAGGAAACTTCACGCCGCAAGACGAAACGAGAAAGTTTGTGCAGATCCCGCACACTGCGGGAATCCACATTGTGCGAAGCGTTTCGCAGGCAGCTGGTTATGCAACATTGTTTGGGGTTCCTTCAAGCGTGACCAGGATGACCAATGTGTCTGTGTAAATTCAGTATTTACGTATGGAACGCGAGTACAGTGAACTAAAATTAACGCGAGGGTGCGTGTGTTTGACGAAAGCCACAACACGACGAATGCGGTAACGACGATTGCGTGATTTCTTCGAACGATAGAATTCATGTGAACAATCGGCATGTGTGTACGAGATGGTTAAGTAAAGTAAAGTAAGGTAAGTAAAGTAAGGTTAAGTAAAGCAGAAACTAAACGCTCACTGAGGCCAGCGCGTGGTATCACTTGGAGAACACAAATGGCTGCCTTCACAGCGAAACTGTAGCATAACCTGTTGCCTGCGTCCTTTTATAGCCATTCGGACGAGTGGCGTGGTGCATCGTCCGCCTTGGCCAAGCCGTGATGGTGTTGCCATAGTGAAATTTGGTGCAGCGTTGTCGTACTCGGACACTATGTGCAGCAGGAAAGAGCAGGGCTCGGTACTTGATTAAGCCGCCTGGTAACGCTGAGAAGGGCTGTGAAAGTCCGTTACGAGCTTTCTGAGGTACTAGGAGGCACCGCGTTGCTGTCCGGTGTTCGTAAACAAACGCTCCCGGGAAACTTCCCTCTCAATCGCTACCACCCCGCAGTTCTGCTGCTGAGATGCCGGGATCTTCCTACGCCTACCGCCTTGCTTGAGCACAGGTAGCACGCGAGAAACAGAGGCAAGAGTGGGAACACGAAACTGTAATGATGATGTAACGGCAATCCCGACATTACGAAGACGAGCGTTAGCCGTCGGCCCAAGTTAGTGGACAACTTGGTCCACTGGATTGGCATGAGTGCATCCCGTGGTAATAACGTAATCTCGAGCATGTCCTTGGTTAACGTCCCTACCTTTCCCTCTGCGCTTCTCTCTCATGACATTGCTTATAACCATGTCATGACACGCATATCCAAGATATATCCACTGTTAAAGAAACACATTCCATGTCATTCAATTCACTAATGTCATGTCGTCTCATTTACTAGATTGATGTCATGACATGCATCTCATCTCGTCCATTGGTAAATCTTCTTCTTGGGCGGGTTGGCTGATAAGCATTGAAGCCATTGTAGCGCAGAAAAACACGGACAAAGAAGAGGGCAGGATAGCCTCCGTGGTGCCCTGTCCTCTTCTCTGTCCATGTTTCTCTGCTTTACAATGGCTTCAGTGCATCTCATCCTTTCCATGAAATTGTCGTTTATGTCAGGTCCCTTTTTAACACGTTGTGTATCAGGTCCATAACATGAATGAGACGACAGGACATGGCTCAGATGAATGACATGGCATGAATATCACCACGTGATTGTCATGAATCACATAAATAACATGAGGTGGTGGCGTCGTGGGCGTTTCTTTAACTGTATATGTATCAGGATATGTGTGACGAGACATGTGTACATGACATGCTCATGCATGTCATGGATTGCATTCATAGCTTGCATTCTATGTCATTGATGCAATGCAATTTACGACATGTCATCTATATTCTGATATATGTCGGCTTTAAGAAATGACCACGACGGCATGATGTCATTCATACCATTTATATTTTGGCATACGGGCCATGAGAAGTATTTCATATGGTTGATCTCACGACGTGGAATTAATGTTGTGTATGCATGCGTCATCTCCCCCATCTCTCCCGCAATGTCTATTCTGATATATATCCAGTTGAAGAAACGACCGGGACGGGATGAGGGCGCAGGGCGCTAGATAGATGGATACACTCACAGCGCCTGAAGTTAGCCAAGAATGCTTCGCATTGAAAGAGAGAGGTGACACTTACGGCCGACGCGCCGTCGCCGGGCGACCTTGCCTCCTGGGGTGAACGGCAGTTCCTGGTGATCGCCGATGCGAGGGAGGACGAGACCGATGTAAGGCAGGCCGCTGAGTCCGACTTTGAGGAAGTGTTGTCTCCCGTTGAGGCGAGCAGCGCCACGCGGTCTTCCTCGTCCTCCTCCTCTTCGTCCTCTTCCGCCGGCTCGTCGTCTTGCGGCTCGGTGTCGCTGTCCGGCTGTTGTGGCCAGGTGCCCCATGTCTGGTGGCTGAGGATGGGCAGCTGGCACACGAAGCACAGGGAAGACATGCACCGCGCGCCGCCGTCACCGGCGCCCCGCGCTGCGCCCGCGCCACGCGCGCCACCACGTGGTCATCGCCGCTGGCTTCGATTTCGTTCTGCTCGGGCTCGCTTCACTTTGCCAGCACTGTGGGTGGCAGACGGGCGACTGAGGCGCGCGGTTGGTGCCTCTCGGTATGTCGATTCAGCTGGGGCTCTCTGAACGCTCCTTAAGAACTGGGAAGTCTCCGAGCGAGGGTTCCGACTTTTTGTCTAACCGAAGTCACGCGAAGTTGCTTCCCGAGCCCGGTCAGCCTGCAAGAACGTGTCAAAAACGAAAGTGAATATATAAGTGAATCTGCAGAGTCGACTAATACAACGAAAAGAACACTGCGGTAAGGCAGAGTTAGGCAAGGGCGAGGGAGAAAAGGGAAGGCAGGGCACGGTTGCACTTGGTTCGTTACGCTGCACTGATGGAGGGGCACAATGAGCATGCATTGCAAGGTAACCTTGCTGCATAAAAAGTAACATCAGTTGTCTGGCGAAGTGGACATTCGAAGAATAAGAGTTAATCCGTTAATGTACGGTTTGCGACGAACTGATTCACTTACATCAGAGGAGAAAGAACCATGTGGTAACCACGTCAAAGGCGTGGTATAAAGTCACGTCAAGGATACGTCAGTGAAATCACGCCCTAGAAAACCACTCCACTAACTAAATTATAAGGAAATGCACTGGTCGCTCGCGCTTCTGTTGTGTGATAACACCAAAATTTTACTGCAGAGACAGATTCTGTTTTGTGCGCTTGAGTCTGTTGACGAGAAAGCACTTCTAAATACGAGTTGTGTATATATAAGCAGACAGCCGGCCGTCCTCCAGAACGCCTGTTTTACTCTAACTTCTTTCCCTCTCCCACTCCGCTATTCTGTGCACTTCATTCTTACACTTAGGTTTGCTATTGGTGTAACGGTATGGTGGGTCGCAGCAATAGTTATTTTTTTATTAGCATAATCTTCTAGCTACCTAACCGCATGCGACAGTAGCGTATTAACTGTTGTCGGAAGAGCCATTGTTCCCATCAACTTTTTTTAAGCGCACGTTCGTGAGTAGGTAAGTTAACTTCTAGAAGCACAAGATTTTCCGAAATTTGATCACAGGCAAACATGTTTATAGAGTGGGGCCCTACTTCTTTTGAATCATTTGCCATTTTCCTTTCTCTCTTTCTTGCGTTACAAGTGACTGCAATTAATGAATTACTTGTCACCCACCGCGGTGGCTTAGCAGCTATGGTGCTGCGCTGCTAAGCACGAGGTCATAGGACCAAATCGCGGCTGCGGCGGCTACATTTCGATCGGAGCGGAATGCAAAAACACTCGTGTCCCGGGAATTGGGGGCACGTTAAAGATACCTTGGTTGTTAAAATTAATCCAGGGTCTCGCACTATGGCTTGCCTCATAATTAAATCGTGGTTGTCGCACGTAAAGCACCAGAATTCAATTAAGTTACTGTTTGAAAAAAAAGGACAATACTTATGAGCATGTGCATTGTCCATTAATGCGTTTTCTTTATGTGGGAAGGTTCTTTTCCTAAATTAAGGCTGTTTTTACTTGAACATACAAGAGCAACCTCTGCAAAGCTGCTTTATCACGAAGGATTTGCCTGAGGAGGATAAAAGCCTTGGGTTGTGGGTGTGTTAATTTAAGCATAAGAAATGCGCTGATTTTCTCGGGAACGGTTTTTGTGTGATAAGACAGTAACGTACGCCAGGCAACAGAGGAAAATAAGGCAGCTGAGTTGTTGGCTTATGGGAACACATCATAATCAGTACTTAATATGAATGCTAAAAAAATGAGAACATCGAGGAGAGTCAAGTGCTCTTAGCAGATCAATGATCCCGACATCCAACACAGTGAACATAAAAGATACTCCGAAAGAATAATTCATGACTGAATGCGCTACACAAGAAAGGTGAAACTCCAAGGAATACCATCGAAGGCGAGTAAATCCTTTGCACGAGCAGTGAGCGCATTTTGCAATGATAAGCAATCACTCACACTGAAGCTGGAAACAACTGTATACCGTTACACATTCTATTGCCAAGTCAAGCCGGAGATTTTATCGAGAATCTTATGTTCCGCTTGAACAGTCTTCTTAAAATAGCATTCCTCTTTCTTGGAAAGCTGCTTTAGAAAAGCGTGCCTCTATTGAAAAGAAATTCACAACAAGGAACTTTTTTTTTTAACTGGCCATGATGCAACCTCATATTTCATGCGAACTTTTCTCGCATCTGTATGCGTGCATTTCTGAGGAACCTAACAGGTTTTCTCTTACTCTGAGTAGCGTTGAAAAATAAATGCGAGGATACGAGGCCAGAGAACGAAGCGCTTAAAAGGGCGAGCAGCTTCTTTCTTTCCCTCATTGCCTTTAGCCTTATCATTTATCCGAACCAGCTCTCCGGTTTCACCATTACCTTCCATATACTCATTCCCTCAGGTTCAGAGGGAATGCCGAAAACATTTTTCATGATTCAAAAAAGAAAAAAGCGTAAGTTGAAACGAGCCAAACAAACAAAGAACCACGTGTGAGGCGAAGAAAGAACGCCTGTGGTGTTCGTCTCTCGACGCTCGCATCGCCGGTGTTCAACAACATTGCTCTTCCTCTCATCTTGGCGAGTTTCGTGCCTTCACGCACAATTCCCAGCGCGAGCGAACGCGCGACACCAGGGAGGAATACAGGAAGTAAAATAAGAAGGTGGGGCACAGCTAATGCAACGCAGGGCTATGCCATTCTCCGGTAGGCCGCACGCTTTGTTTACCCATGGGTAGCGCCGATAGCGGATGAGCACGCGTGCGAAGGTTAACGCGCAAGGTTTCGGTGATCCTCTCTTCGTTCGCATCCTGCAACTCAATCACCGCAGACGAGTTTTTCTCTTTGTGTCTGGCGAACAGCGAACGAGTGAGTAAAAGAAAAAAAATCATATGAGGCACGAACTTGGCAAACGCAGCTATACCTACTCGCTCATGGAATCCAGGTGAGCGGTATGCTTTGGCATTGGGGATGCTGGCGCGGATGTAAGGTTAGAGGCAGAAGGTTTAGTGCGGGTGGAGCCATCTGGGACAAAGCGTGGTCTCGTGACGATGGGGAGGTACAGTAAAGAAGGTCGGCAAGTGGTTTGCCTAAAAAAGTGATTCTAACCAGCCTCGATGCTGCTCAGCCCTGCGAGGTTTGAAGACGCTAGCGAGCGAAGCGCTGTCCTGGCCTATCAGTGCATGCGAAGGGCGCCGAAAATAGCTGCGGCTATGTGCGCTGGAGAGTTCGCTTAGCGCTGTCGGAGGCAGCATTGATCCCTACTCGTTTGGGAGAAGGCCGGCCGGAGCATACACGAGCACTGTCAGTGTTGTTAGCTCGCGTGAAATACTAAGAAACATGTTAACGAGAGTCCGCCTAATTATATTACACAGCATTACGGTAGTGAAATTTGAACAAAATAGACGGGTCAGAGGAAGACGGGAACCTTAAAGCGACACCACAGAAAAGCAGTAAGCCATGGTATATTGATAAATTGTTCGTCTATATATTTATCATCGTTTTATATGTGCCGATATACCTATGATTTCGCAGAATGGGAAATTGCCAACGAAGGTGCCGCTGCTACTCTGTATTTAGGATTGAAAATGCACCAGACCGAATTCAAAGATTCACAAATATTCAGAGAAATTTTTGTGTGCCAATTTGCAGTCTATGATAGCCATTCCACAAAAAAAAACAAAACAAGCCTCACTGAGCAAATAAAAACGAGTAACACTAAGCTATTTAATTTGGAAGTGCGAGCTAGATGTCAGTTTTGGTTAAACATCAGAACAAATATTCAAGAAGCGATAAAAATTGGGTGACAAAGCAAAGGCCCCGGACGTAGCGTCAAGCATACATGACCTGCATGTCCTGCCATTAAGGCCTTTGGGCCACGTCTGTCACTCTAGGAGGCTATGACGTAAGCTGTCAAGCACTCTTCCAAAGTGCTTAACACCGTGTCCACGAGTTTGCAAATTGAGGAAAACAGAATATGCATATAAGGGGCAGGCGCATCAGTAGCGGCTCTATAGAGGTCATCAGAGAGGTGGGGAAATGTGTCCTCGAAGTCTACGGTGGAGAGGATGATACGTATTACCATAAGGGCAATGTGTAAGCGTTGGTTCGAGCACAGGAAGCGTGCCAGGGAAAACGACGCGAGGCTAGCGTATACAGATCGCCCCCACCCTGGTGACAAGTACTGCACGCCTGTGAAGGCTGTGATGGAGGCGGATGGCGCCAGGCACCTGCACAAGAATGGGCAGTCCGCTGAGGAAGATAAATTGCACAAGAGGCCGTTATAGAATCCGGGCCACGCCACGAGTGCCCGTGGCTGGACAATGGCGTTCCGGCGCGAAACGCTCCCCAGTGCGAGCCACACAGAGAGGTTCGAGGGTAAGTGATGAAGTGGACGCGAAGCGCTCGGTGAGGAACGGGTGGAAATGAAAGCCGAGAGGGAGGGAGGGACTGCGTGTAGGTCGGTGTTGTGGGCGTTAGATGAGAGAATAACGGCCACCGATAGCCCCTGATCGTGCAAGGTCCGAAATGAGATTTCCCCCTTTTCGTCTTACGTCCTTTTGTAAAGGGTCCACGGTGGTGCTCATTGAATAGAAAATTGGACGGGTGAATCCAGTAGACATGGGGGGGGGGGGGAGGGAATGGTGGATGATGGAAAATGAGAGTGAAGCGAGATATTTTGAGAAAGTTACGTTTCTCTTTGCTTACTTGAAATCAACGGTCCATGAAATCTACGGCCTGTGGAGCTAGGAAAAGCGAAGAATCCGTCGAGCAATGAAACTAAACATAATGTTGATGCCGAATTATGTTGCGTCTGTTCAGTGTGGTATAGAAAGACTGGAACTCAATAGAGGGGCACCGAAACTATGCGGAGTGATAACAGTTTCTTTTTTTTTCTTACAGACCACTTTATCGTTTTCATAGCAGTTCTTTCACTAGTTAATTCTCTTCATTTTAAGACTTATCATTCTCCTTTCAGTGGAATATGAGCTGAGTTCGCGGAGGTGCGCCTAGAAGATAAACAAGCAGCTGTTGAATGCTTTGCCCCACACGTTTGAACAAGGCTAAGCTCCTAAGCACAATACCCCTTTATTGGGTGGGTGCGTTTATAATAATGACTGCCCTTCCTTTATGTATTCCACGTGGCTGCAGCAACGTTTTCGCTTACTCTGATGGCAGAAGGTCCGTATTTTGATAGCTTGTTATTCGCAGCCACACCGAACACACAAATACAAGTCTGTATTGAAACAAAGAGAAGCGTTAATTTTCTTCACCTTGGTCGTCATCTGTACCGCACTATGGGATGATCGCATGGCGGGGACCTATAGCATGCAAATCTTCGAGCCAAAACAGAAAAGCCATGTGTGAACCTTGCAGCGGTGACACTTCTGATGCATTCAAGCTGGCAATTGCACTTACATTATTCATAGACACCGAGAATGAGTGGGAGGTTGTTCTGAGGGCACACGAAGAACCATCGCTAACTAGAATTTCATTCTCATCAAGATAATTGGAAACTCGAAAGTTGTTTCTGACCAATATGTAAACTTAAAGAAAGAAAAAGAAATGCCATAACGCAAGATGGCTACACTTGTCCAGTAACACACACACACACGCGCGCGCACGCACGCCGAGAAGAGAAGAGCCATCCGACGCCGATCCGAAAGAGCTTACCGACGGAGCGGAAGTTTGGAAGCATACAGAAACGCTCAGAAAATACACAATGTAATGCGCAGACGAATGGAAAGCTTAGGCAAACGGCGCTGGCGCGATTTCTGCGGCACGCTGTCTCCTCACACGTCTGTCCCACGAATTTTTCTTGTAATTCATTCTTTAAGCGGACCTGTAACACAAAGCTTCCCATTTCGTGCTCTCGCTGTAGCCCGGGACACGTGTGAAATAATAGTTGCAGATGAATTTTGTGAGCTTATTTCCAGATCTGCTTTTTCATCCCAATGTGCAGAATTTGATATTTCAGTAGAGTTGGCTAAGCGAAAAATTACTGCTTGCTACTGGGCCCAACATCCTCAATTAGATCACACTTTCACATTAAGCGAGCTCCAATGTGCAATTGCATCATGTCGCCAAAAGTCCGCTGCTGGGCCGGACGGCATTACGTACAATATGCTAAGAAACCTCGGACCGACAGGTACAAATGCGCTCTTAGACATCTATAATAACTTATGGATAGAGGAAACTGTACCTGACTCTTGGAAAGTCGCTCGGATCATACCAATTTTAAAACCTGGTAAGACGCCCTTGTGCCTTGAATCCTTCCGCGCCATTAGTTTGACAAGTTGTTTATGCAAAGTAATGGAGAAAATGATTGACGCGCGACTTCAATGGTGGTGTAATGAAACGAATGTGTTGTCCAACTACTTAGTAGGTTTTAGAAAACATAGATGCACAATGGATGCAATATTAGATATAGTAACCTGTGTGGAGCACGAGCATGCATGTGGAAACATGACTATAGCAGTATTCCTAGACATCAAGAGGGCATTTGACACTGTTAGTCACGTTCATGTTTTGCTAAGCATGTTGGAACTTGGTCTGTCTGGCAGGTCCTTGCGATGGATTTCTGAATTTCTATCAGGTCGCAAAATATTTGTTCAGACGGGTGAAGGAAAGAGTGCTGAACATCTCGTCAAACAGGGAGTACCACAGGGAAGCGTACTCAGCCCCTTCCTTTTTAACTGCGTCATGGCTGATTTAACACGAAGACTGCCATCACAGTTAAAGTTTTCTCTGTATGCAGATGATGTGTGTATTTGGACATCTGGATCTAATGCTCAACTACTCCAGATGGCATTGCAAGACGGCATAAATATCATCAACCAATTTTTGAGAGAAAGAGGAATGGTACTATCACACGCAAAGACTGCTGTATTGCCCTTCACTCGGAGGCAGTTAAAAAATTTCACTCTTAATCTGGAAGGACACCCTCTAATGATTGTCACACAGCATCGATGTCTTGGCGTAATACTTGATAGGCAGCTATCCTGGGCACCCCACTTAAAAAAACTGGAAAACGAGGTCAATGCCACAGTGACTGTACTTCGCAGACTTGCAGGCACATCATGGGGCGGATCAGTATCGTCCATGCTGACTGTTTACAATGCATTAATACGACAAAAAATTGCATATTCCGCGCCCATCTTACACGGACTTTCCCACACGTCAGAAGAGAGACTTCAAAGACTTTTAGCTAGAGGACTACGCCTATGTCTAGGAGTTCCACGAGCGACTTCGAGTTCTCTTGTAATAGCTGAGGCTCGCCAATCACCATTTCCAGTTATGCGAACTACAGAAACATGCCGGCATTATTTCCGTCTTCAAACCCAGCATAAAAACCACCCATTGGCTCTAGACATAATGAAACGAGATAGAAGTTATGTTCATATAGAAATTCAAAAAAATCTTCACATATTGCCAGGAAATGAATTTTGGAACTCAGACATCGAATATCCTCCATGGCTGCTTACAGTTCCAAAAATCGAATTGTCAGTAGAAGGAATATTCAGCAAAAGAGACATGTTCATTCAAGCTGCTCAACAACTCGCACTATACCAGATATATATGCGGTATTCAGGATACACACACGTCTATACAGACGGCTCCAGTACAGCAACCTCTTCAACTTCATCATTCATTATACCGCACCTCAACAAACAAGAATCATTTAAGTTATCTCGTGCGACTTCGTCCACAACGGCTGAACTGTTCGCAATCCTATGTGCGGTAAAATTTATATTGTCAGTAACAGAAGCGCAAAAATGGGTAATTTTCAGCGATTCACAGGCGGCTCTAACATCACTCTGCAGCACAAAGGGGAAAGCATTCAGCGACAGTATAATTTATGAAACACTTAAAAACCTCACAAAGGCAAGCGAAGCGAAACATGCAATAGCACTCCAGTGGATACCAGGGCATTGCAACATTCCTGGCAACACAGCAGCCGATGAAGCAGCACGACAAGCGCACCTGAAAGATGATACGGCTCCGCACCCAATATCAAAAAATGAATTACGCTGCATTATAAGGACAACGTCTGCCAACATGTCTAGAAACACTTGGTTTGACCAGAATTCTAAGAGCTCTGACTTATATCATATTGATCCATTTATTGAATTCAAATTTTCATTGTCATTAGATAGAACTATGGAAACGCTTATTCATCGATTACGGCTAGGCACTGCCTACACAAAGCATTTCTTACACAGAATTGGCCGAGCGGAAACCCCCGAATGTGATTGTGGATTTGTAGATGAAGATATATATCACCTCCTTCTAGATTGCCCACATCACGACATACCAAGATGCCGACTTAAATCAGCGCTAAGTAAATTAGACCGCAGACCTTTCAGTTTAAGGAAACTTTGGGCCCTTGGCCAACAACGGCCTTGCAGAAGAGCGCTTTAAAAGCACTAAAGACTTTTTTTAAAGACAGTGGCATCGTTGGACGTTATTAGTGCTTTCATTGTTCTGTTCATTTGAATGTCACTCTATATATCCATCTGTTTGGGAATTATGTTATGTTGACTGCTTTGTTGTGACTGTATGTGCTAATATTTTAACACGATGTATATCCCATATACGTATAACACGATGTATATGTATAACACGATGTTATGTATAACACGATGTATATCGATGTATATCACCCGCTCACTAGACAACGTGTTATTAGGCGGCACTATTGTTTGTACTTTTGAGACTTTCGACTACATAAGTGTGAAGACATTTGCCATGTATATTGTATGTACCCGCTGACCCGCTGACTAGAAAATGTGCTATTAGGCGACAGTATCGTTTGTACTATTGAGACTTTCGACTACATATGTGTGGAGACATAGTGTGCTAAGTGTTATTAGGCGACAGTGTTATTAGGCGACAGTATCGTTTGTACTTTTGAGACTTTCGACTACGTAGGTGTGGAGCCATAGGTGTGCTTGTGTGAAAAGACTATTTGATATGTAACCGTGCACCCTGAATGATGTATGACGGAACCACCCAAGAGATAAGGAGTAGCCGGCGCCTTAAATTGCGCGCCAACATCTCCTTATATCATATGAATAAAAAAAAAGCACTGCAGTGAAAAAGGAAGCTAGACTTTTCCAGAAGCTTTTTTCATTGCCCTAGTCATGTCCAAATTGCCTCAAAGGTGTCCCAGTGAGAAGTTTACTTAGTAGTACTTGAGCAAGAAGAGCAGTATATGACGAGAATTAGGAGGATATCAGCACTTTGGCATCATTACCATTGGTTGATTTCTATTGTAAACAAATATATTGTAATTTATTTGGTTAAAACCACTTGGAAGTTAGTCGGTAATGAGAAACATAACCGAAGAAACCACCCGCTTTAAAGACGCTTATCGATGAAATTCCATGAAGTGCGCGACTCCTCCTAAGTTAGGCTCATTTGAGTGCTGATACGACTCGTACTAGAAAATTGCTGCTCAAAGCGCCAGGGGCACAGCTACCGAAATTTGAATATTCTTATGGATTCGAACTCGTTTCCAAAGCTGCCTCACCACCTTCTTTTGAAAAGAGTGCGTGCCGATGAATCTTTCAATTTTTTCGCCAAGAGCAAAGACATCTTCCCACAATTTCACGTCATCCACACCGAAACGCACCAAAGGACTGCAAGAACGCTTTCTCCTTTTGATGTTGCAAAGTGTCTCAATGACACTCTGGGCTGCGGATAGAACATCACGAAAATGGCCAGTGGCGACCTTCACTTGGAAGTTAGTGACAAAGTCCAATATGACAAATTAACAAAGCTGGTTTCATTTGGTGAAACCCCTAATTTCAGTAACCTCTTACCGTTCCCTCAACATCTTAAGAGGTCAACACACGACGTGAACACCCTGCTTATTCTCTCTCCTGTCCTTCATGAAAGAAGGAAAAAAGAAATCATAACCCTTAAAGTCAAAGAAAACATTTCTTTCAAAGAAGAGTGCAAGGCCCTCTCCATTGTATAGGGACCTACAATTTCCGAAGTGGCACGGCAGGGGTACACAAAGAAAACCACAACGGTTCTCGGCGGCTGTTAGGACCACTCAGAGTGGACCGGCGGCATCACTACTCGCCCCCACTACGGGATCAGCTTCGCCACCCAGCACGCGCCAGCAGCCCTCAGAGTTTGCGGTCTCTAGTGCTTCAAGGACCTCTGTTCAAGCAGAGAAAGCCGAAACACCCGCGAGCAGACATCGCGAGCGGGCATCCAGCGCCTCGACGGAAGCGATGGATACATCGCAAAGTGCGTCGGCGTCCCAGACGCCGAAGGATCGGCGCATCTCTTAGTAGCGCACCAAAAAAGACAAAGCTGGCATCACGGGGCCTGGAAACGGCCCTGTGGGCTTACGTAGTTTTTCTCTTTAACACACAGCACAAAACATTTTGATTATGGATACACAAATACTGTACTGGAATGTCACGGGTCTTCTACACAATTTCGATGACGTTAAAGAACTCCTACATAAACAAATTAGAAAGTTGCTGTGTGTTCAGGAGACACATCTGAAATGCACACAAATTTTCTTCGTCAGTACGCCATCTTCAGAAAAGACCGTGACGAGGCTAACGCGTCGTGCGGTGGTGTGGCAATAGTTGTAGACAGGTCTGTGGATTTTCATCATGTAGGCTTATAGACACCTCTTGAAGCAGTGTCAGTGCGGGAAGTTCTTTTTATCAAGTTGGTTGCTGTTTGTTCCATACACATACTCCCAAACTATCACCTCCATAAAACAGATTTCGATAACCTCATAAATCAGCTTCCGGAACCCTACACACTCGTGGGTGATTCTAACGCCCACATAAACATGACCCACATAACCTCATGAATCAGCTTCTGGAAACCTAAATACTCGTGGGTGATTTTAACGCCTACAACACCCTGGGGGAGATTCCCCTTGTGACGCTAAAAGTCTGCTGATAGAACAATTTCTTCTGACATCTGGTGCATGCCTATTTAATAAAAAGCAGCCGACCTATTACAATGTATAACAGAATTTATATTCGTCAATAGACCTAGCAATTGGCACTGATTCTCTTCCGCTTGGCCTGAAATGGAATCGCACAAAAAAAAAAACCTTTTGGAAGTGACCACTTCCCAGTATCTCTCAATTTCCTCCCGCATTTGCCTCACTGGAAATTAGCCTCAGACGACTGGAGACGTTTCAAAGAATGTACTAGTAAAGTTCGTTCGGTTTCTTGTCCTCGCTTCTCGGTTGGAACTTGAAACTTCTCGGACGATGATCGGCATTGTTGATCAAATGCAGACAGGAAGCGATGGAGCTCAGATGTACAAGAAATATTTATCGGTAAACTTTTCTATATACATGGCAGGTAAAACAAATACATTACAAACTTGAACAATTGAGAAACAAAGTCTCACTCTTCGACTGTCTCAATGACTGTTATAGCCCAGACTCGTTTTAACGTACATAGTACGGAGGCTCACTGATCTATCAGCAATCCTGATTTCAGCCAAGTCTGAGGGACAGCATGTCGTCCCGGTTTTTATAGTCCAAATATACAAAGAAAAAAAAAGGCGGTAGGGCCGTTGGCCCGTCCCACAGGTTCAGTTGCCAATCAGAGTCAACCGTTTGTTAAGCCACAACCCAAAGGGCTGGGCTTACTCTTAAAAGTAAACATATTGAAAAACAAAGCTCTTTTCCTTCTTCTCTAAAACTCTGTTGCCTTCTCATTTCTACGTGGTCTGTGACGGACTCAGCAAAACACGCCAGGTTCGTACAAGTTATTGCTAGGCCGCCTCAAACCTAAAGGGCGTCTCTAGGTCGCAAATGTCTCAGAAGCAGGGGCATCGACACCACGTACTGCAGCTGCACTCAAGGTTTGTCCGCGTGGAGACTGATGACCGTCCTTGTCCTTCAAACTTATTGTCTACAAGACAGACAAAGTTCTCCGAGTGCGTGTTTACAAGACGCCACCGTCCGAATGCGCTCCTCACATGCGCACCGCATCTCTACGGCGCCCACTGTAAGCTGTCGTTTTACACCACACAGGCAGGTGTGGTGTCTCCGCACCCATCCTTCAAGGCCACCAGTTGCCTTCCGGACGCGTAGAAAAATAGATCCCCACTCCGTATATGTAGCACATGGTCAAGGTTGCTAAGCCCTTCTAAACCTCGGCGGCGCCTCCAATTAGCCAAGTACTCGGGAGCCAGAACACCAATACCGCGTACAGCAGTCCCCCTCAAGGCTGGTCTGTGTGGACTCGTGTGACCGTCGGCGGACTGCCAACTCCGTGCGCACAATACTGACTTCCCAGAATCCGCACATCGCCCCCCTGGCGCCTGCCGCGACGCGTCACCCAACACCACGCAGTCCCTGTGACCCCTCCTAACACAGAAACGGTTGCCCCGCTGACATGGGGGGGGGGGATGAAGTGAACCCCCTCTCTATACACAAAGCACGTGGGCGATTCGCGACACTTAAGAACACGAACAATCAAAGCTGTCTTACAGTACTTATTTATCACATGATGTTTTAAGCTATTCAAATATGGATGATGCCGTGTCATATTTTATTCATTTTATTATAGACGCAACGCAAAAGTCTATACCACAAATAAATGGTCTTTCATGCAGAATACGTGTCCCCTGGTGGAACGAAGATTACAAGGAAGCGCGAAGGAGGCATAATAGGGCATGGGACATACTTCGTCGATCGCCAATTACGGAGAATCTAATTGAATTAAGGCGTATAAAATCACAAGGGAGGCGCACACGAAGACAGGCAAGACGAGAAAGCTGGGTGAGGTTCGTATTAGGTATCACTCCTTCCACACAAGAGAAAGAGGTATGGGATGACGTAAGAAGACTAAAGCGACAGCGAATTCAACCATTACCCTCGGTAAATGATAAAGGACATAGCCTGGAAGACCAGGCCGATGCTCTTGGGGAGCATTTTGAACGTGTGTCCAGCGCTATCCATTATGCGAAGTGATTCCTAAAACACAAACAAATAACAGAAAGAAAGGCACTTGATCATAAATGTACACAGAACGAGCCATATAACCGTTCTTTCGTGTACTGCCGAGTTGAGAGCTGCCTTTATCGCTTGCAAGAGCTCTGCACCGGGACGTGATAGAATAATAGAATAATTTATGACATTATTACGAACGCACACAGTGATACACAGCTGACATTACTTGAACTTTTCAACACTATTTGGGCTGCCGGATATCTTCCACCCACATGGAAATAAGCGATTGTGGTCCCTGTTTTGAAGCAAGGTAAAGATCCTTCGTCGGCGGCAAGTTACCGCGCGATAGCTCTCACAAGTTGCTTTTGTAAGCTGTTCGAGAAAATGATTAATCGGTGACTCAGACGTTTCCTTGAACTAAACAAAACGCTTTATCCTTGTCAGTGTGGCTTCAGAGAAGTGCAGTCCACAACCGATCATCTTGTGCTCATTGAAAGTAATATCCGTGACGCATTTGTACAGTTTTTTCTTATCCATATTCCTCGATATGGAGAAGGCATACGATACAACGTGGCACCACGGAATCTTAAGAAACTTGTTGGGAATAGGCATCCGTGGCAATATGCTAAACCTAATAGACCTAATTCTATTTGTCCCTATTTCAACCTTTTTGTACAATCGTGCAATCCGCGTCAAAATCGGCAACGTATTGTCACGTCTCTTCATACAGGAAACTGGTGTACCTCAGGGAGGAGTGCTCAGCTGCATACTTTCCATAGTTAGGATGAGCGCACTTCGTGCTTCATTACCATCGGCCATTTTTTATTCCGTCAACGTGGACGACATTCAAATAGGCTTCAAATCCTGTAACCTTGCAGTGTGCGAGAGACAAGAACAGCAGGGCTTGAACAAGATGTCTAAGTGGTCCGACAAACACGGATTTAAAGTCAACCCCCACAAAAATTATTGTCCTCCTTTTACAACAAAGAGAGACCTGGTTCTAGATCTGTGCGTGGAACTGTGTGGACAACAAATACCTGTCAACAAAGAGCACAAATTTCTAGCTATAATACTTTAAGCTACTTTCATTCCACACATAACAAATCTGAAAGCGAAATGTATAAGAACAATGAACTTACTGAAAATACCATCTCACACAACATGGGGTAGCGACAGGATGTGTAAATAATTCTTTACAAGAGTCTCATTCAATCACGGTTAGACTATGGCACCGTAATATACAACACTGCCGCCCCGAGCGCACTAAAGATGCTCGATCCCGTCCACAATCTGGGTATCCGCCTGGTCACAGGCGCCTTCAGAACAACCCCCATTGAAAATTTATATGTAGAATCGAATGAGTGGTCACTCCATCTGCAGAGATCATACACCAGCTTCACATATTTCCTCAAGGTGCCCTCTAATATTGAACATTCGTGTTCTAAAACCGGTAACGATTCGACGTGTACTGCAGTTTTCCATAATCAACCCTCTGTGAGTCAGCCTTTTTTACTGCGTGTGTGGGAGCTTAGCGTGGAAATGGATGTCCCACTCTTCGAACATCGCTTAATGACTCCAGCCACGTAGCTCCATCTTTGGGAGTGGCAGCTGATAGAATGTAATATACAGGGTCCACTATGAAAGTAATGCACATTTTCTGGGAAAAATAGATTTATTGACCGGACCTCTACAAGTGGTTAAAACGCTCCATCGCACTGTGTTATCCGCTCACACTGCTCGGAGTAAACTGGCGGACCGGCTGCGTTGGCAGGGTAAAACCCTCGCCACATTTACCGACCGGTTTTACCGCACTGTCACGGATAGTCGCGTCATAACAAAATCATGTGCATTACTTTCATAATGGACCCTTATTTCTTGTAAGAGTTACAAAATACGCACAAGAGCCTGAAAGTCGGATGCATTTCCATGGACTCCAATCTTGATCTGAATTCTTCACCGATGCATGAAAGTCGCACGTTGGCGTATCTGACACTGCTGTTGCTCCCTCTTTCTCTGAATCAGGAGTATTGAGCCAACATACAGGTATCCATACAGGTACTACTGTCTATGCAGTACTGTCTGCGTTTAAATACATAAAGAAATTAAAACTAGAGAAAGCAATAATATTCACGGACTCTTTAAGTGTCGTGAACAAATGCCCTTAAGAAAACACAAAAATCCTGTTTTTATGGAGCTTTACTCATACTTGTGCAATATTTATTCATGTCGTAGAGAGAGAGAGAGAGAGAGAGAGAGAGAGAGAGAGGAATATAGGAAGGCAGGGATGTTAACCACTCAAGGATCTGGTTGGCTACCCTACGCTGCGGAAAGGGAGAAGGGTAAGAGAGAGAAGGGAAAAAGAAGGTGTAGAGACGTGTGCGGACAGTAGTTGAGTTAAAGCCGCTCGCGCAAAGGAGACGTTCTGAGAAAGCACAAAAGTGATCTCGTATACACGTGACAATATGCTGGGTTCCTGGCCATAGATGCACCGAGGGTAATGTGCTAGCAGACTAAATGGCCGCATCAATTACATCACAAGCTGTTTGTCCTATACCTCTGCTATTCCTGCCACAAATCACACGCACGTTTTGCGAACGAAACTGCGAAGCCACTGGCAACCCTCGTCGAACACTGAAACAAATAAAGGGCTCCACTTGATTACGCCAAAGTTAGGTTTCTGGCTCTCCGTTACGAAAATGCGAGGACCTGATGTCCTATTCTGTCGTCTCAGAACAGGACACACATGTAGTACTCACAATTTTTTATTGAGTGGCAATTAATCGCTGACCTGTAGCAGATGTGGTGAAAGCCTCACCGTCCTCCACGTACTCGTAGAGTGTCGGGAAAACGAAAGACAGAGAAGAAACCATTTTCCTCTAGCATACCGCTATTGTGTCCCTCTCCATCCCAGTATGCTTCTTGCTGAAGAACCACTTTTTACCACCAAAGCTGTCCTAGGTTTCTTGAACGATGGGGCGTTGCATGTTAATGGCCTAATAGTTTCGTAGCGCATCATGTCTCCAGAGGATGCTGCTGTGACAGTAGTCCTTGTACAGCACATGCCTTCAGGTCCTTGCGGTTCAATGGCGCAGTTAAGGCAGTAGTGCTTTATGGAAATATTTTGCCTCTGACAAATTTTAGTATATTATAATTCTTTCATAATGTATCTTTCGTGTCTTTGGCACGCTTTATAGTCATTGCCATAATTTTATTGACATGTGCCTTTTATGCACTTTTACGCATTTTTTTCACGCACCGTTTTCTAGGCCCCTTTACAGCCTTGTCACATCCATTGCTCGTAATTCATCGCTTCTCCTCTAACTCATTTCCACTGGCCTGGAGATCTTTGGTCATACTGGGCCCTTATGCCGCAGAACACTATATTCTTCATCATACAAAGGAACCAAAGTACACTCCGCAAATTAAACGGCTAAATATAGTAGGACTTTCTGTCATGATAAACTGCAAAGAAAAAGAAACGGAAATTCCCCACATCTTAAGGTCAGCAGCATCAGCACGGCATAAATACTACTGATGGCAGGAAAGCAAGCTCTCAAAAGATTTACTTCGCTGTACACGCTATGAGGTGCCGGTTAGGGAGGTAGTTCGCTACAGTTTATACATGTCTACTTTGCGTAGACACTCCTTTCGAAAACAAAGCAATTCGTTTCCATGATGTTTAGCGTGGTGTCTAATTCCATTCGCACAAAATAGCTCCTTTAGCGTGTGCCGTGTGCCCGCTCCGTTGCATTAGGCTACGTCAACGCAACGTGGCCTCGTATTTCTATATATATATATATATATATATCTCGCTTTGCGGGGAGTTGAATGTGTGCTTACGAAACTGCTAGGCTTCCTTCTAAGTAGACATGCGGAGATGGAGTGCTCCCACAGCGCCATACATAATCAGAATTTCATTTTAATACCTTCCCAAGTATGTGCAAGCGACCGTAGTGGCTCTATGTACACGTGTGCTCGTCCATTTTATTGCGAATATCACGGCAAACTATGCGTGAGAAACTTGATTCTCTGGCAGAATATATGTATATCTACTTCGTAAGCCTGATTTCCTCTTTTGTTTAGGTGCAGTAGCTTCACTGCAAACGATATTGCAAACGCAGGGACACGAAAATTGCGTTTTTATGTTTATGTTTATGTTATTTCATTTTTTATTATTTTAATGTTTAATTTTACGCGCTATTTTCTGAAAGCCACTACTTGCGCTCCAGAAATATTTCGTAACGTTGTATAAGAAATAAGCTAGTGGTTCACGAGAACAGAAAGAGTCATTTAAGGAGTATATACGCCAATTATTGATCATGTTATGGCGTTCTAATATGTGACATAACATTTATATTCGGGACAATAACTCCCGACTTCAGTGAAACATGAGACACACGCACACGCACGCACACACGCACGCACATGTACACATATACACATATACACATGCACACATGTACATGTGGCCGCAAGAGCGAGCGGTAAACAAAGCCGCCGTGATTTATGCAACGACACCGCAGTCTATAAGCAAAAAACCGATGTGATGCAGACCCACCCCGTCACAAAGCTCGGAAGAGAAGGATATGGCTGGCCTGCCGCCCCGCGACAGAGGAAAAGAGACGGAGCAGCAGGCTTTCAAAGGGCGGGAGCTCTCCCTGCAAGAGCACCCGTTTCGTCTCTCGTGCCCATCTCATACAGAGCGCGCAACGCATGGCTCCTCGCGCACCGGCTTCCGTCCAGACGCGCTATATTTCAAGTTGGTAACCCGAGGGTGGCAAGCCACCGCTTGAGGACGAAAGAAACGAAATGTTCTCGGCTCACCGCTTTGTTCTCATATTCTCCGGATTTTCTTTTGTCAACCAGAAAACGTGAGTGTTTGCATACTGCGCAGAATACGGAAATGATAATAATAAAAGATGAAGGCTCACCGTATGAAGCGTCGAGCCTTGAGGCTCGACTTGTACGTGCTGAGGCTCAGCTCTATAGGAGCTTTTGTTTTTCTAAGTCTGGAGATGGGAGGGTTGGTGCTGATTCCGAGAAAAAGAAAAGAGCCAAGATGCGATGAGGAAACAAACTCAAATGCGCAAGACGAAGCGGTGTGTCGAAGCCCACACCTCTTTCATCTATGCTGTAAATTCTTGTTCGCGGAAGAAAAAAGAGTTCACGACTGATGTGCACCACGTTCACTTGCTCTACCAATAACGGGAGAACAGCAGCAAGCAAAGAAACATAAATGCATGAGGTGAAATTTCGGAAATTGTGTCCGTGGGTTGGCCTTCAAAAGGCGTGGCTTCGTCCGCAGTATGTATCTATAAGTGTCTCTTATTTTTCCTTCGTATGGTGGCAACAAGAACGTCTCAAGCCGTTTCCTTGTACCTACGGTTGAGGTAACATTCGAACCTACGCTTTTAAGGAGTCAATACAAGGATCCTCTCACGGATTGAGTCTGCCAGAGTGTTCATCGCTTTGCTGCACGTAGCACAAGCAGAAAAATACCGGGCACTTCTTCACAACATATACCGTTTGATAGAAATGGCAGGTAAAAGTATGCATTCACATGGCCTGAGGGTTTTAACTAACGCTGCTAGAAGTGGAATTCGATGCTGCAGTCGTATGAATGACGTGGGCATCATGGGTAATACATACAGGGCATCCCAACTAATTTTCACGATGGCCTACAATTTTCGGATTGACAAGTTTGTTCTGATTATATGATTTGAGAAGGTAATTATTTGAAGCCAACTATTTAATTAGGCAAAATAAAAAAAACATTATAGTATGACTTGCGCTAGGCGACGGCAAATAACATTACCCTGGTTCTCTCCAGCTACGTTGCACTAGCATAATGTTAAATTTAGGCACAAGTTACGTGAGACACCCTGTAAACTCTTCAGTGTCAGGGGCTGCTCCTTTGTGGAAGTGCGTTGCAGATTTTTTCTATTCTTATTTTTTCTTTCATTTTGGTTAAGGATTGTTGCGTGTTAGTCACACAACCTCTTTTTTAAGCAGTTTAATGCTCAGCACGCACAGCTTACTTATATTATCACATAATTTACATCAAATAATAAACATTGCCCATTTCGAGCATGTAAGTCGCAAAAACATGTGGCAGTTGGGGACGAACCCATCACATCTAGTTATATAATACCATCTTTCATTCTATTTCTTTGTGATGTGCTAAAGATAGTCAACTTGTAGAGAGATATAAAAGAAAAAGATGCCAGTTTTAGTCATACAAGCATTAGGGAATAAAATAACCTTCAACCGTGTCATTTCAAGCAAGAAACAATATTTTCATACTGGCGCAACAAAAGAACACACTGAAGCACTAGCCGCAAGATTTGGGAATAGTGCTTTTAGTATCAAATCTTATGAATAGTGCTACCAAGAACGAATAAGCAAATAAAATTCATCGATGCCGGCCGTGTGTTCATGGTCCCTTTATATTGAAGACACGTGCAAAGTGCGGGTGGTCGCTCATGAACGCACGCGTGCGCAAAGGGAATCTTTGTCACCGATGGAGCCGCACGGAAAAAAAAAAAAAAAGACGATGCAGCCACTTAACACGAACTGCGAACTGCCGCGCTTTTTGGCTCCGCACAATAGCAGGCCTGTAATAGGGGAAGGGAGGTACCACGGGATACCTCAGATTGGGCAGCGAGCTCGGCTGAAGCGTATCGCGTAGGAAAAGTTCCAGGAAAAAGAGAGAGAGAGAGAAAGAGAGAGAGAGAAAAGCGACATTTTAATGAATTGAAGGAGTTACTTCCGTCACACTCAGATAAATCAAATCGTGTTTGACTCGACAATAACCGCAGAAGCCTTTAGACGAGAAGGAGTTGTAATTTCTTTCTTCCCGAACAATATGCTCCTCGGGAGACGCTGCGCACAGTCTCGAGTAATGACAGTCGCCTTCGGCTTGAGGCTCCTTCGCAAATGGGTAAACAGACGGACAGATAACAAATCAGGGAATGAATAATGTAGCGATTTTATTCCCATTATTTTCCTTTCCAGGCTTCGTGAGGAGCTCTCCGCCTACGTTATCACCATGAACGTCCGGTCGTGAGTGGTTGACGGTAAAAAAAAAGAAAAGAAAAAAGAAGCGTAGAATTGATCAGAAAAATACAGTTGTATTATAGCGGCTCAATATTTGAAGCTCGTAAACTGGCTGGTCTGAACGGCATGGTTTGTCTGAAAGCCAATGGGGATTTCGCAGCGTTTCCTCCTATGTGCACTTGCTGTTATGACATTCTTGTCTAGCGTACTCACCGGTGCTGACATAATCTCCGAATAACTTGTCCTTGTCGTTGCTTTACTTTTGTCTTTGTGGCCAGCCATTTTGCTGCTTTATTCGTCTTCCCTTCTCTTCCTCTTCGGCTTCCTTTTCTGCCCCCTCCTTCCCAAAGAATAGGCAGGCTTCGTGCCCCCCTGCAGGCTTACACACAGTCAGGTTATTCCAACTTGCTCTATACATTGTAAACAACTCTGCTTCGCCGACGCGTGACCAGCCTCCTAACGTTCCATTATATCCGTTTTCGACTTTCACGTGAAGTTTCTGCACTCTTCTAAGCGGATTACATAGTGCAGATTACGAAACGCTTCGCCACAGGCTGATACGTCGCTTTCTCTCTTTTACTTTTTTCATGATCTATAATGCCCACCTTTAAGTAAAGGTCGAGTCAACCTTTCAAAGACTTAAGAGCAGTCAGAGGAGAGCAAACCTTCTTAGAGTTTTAATACGGAGTTTGGAGACGGTATGTTGCTCTTAAACGGCAGTATGGTTGTGCACGGAAAGCTTCGATGTTGTGGAAGACTACGCAGCCTTAGAACAGAGTACTTGTGCAATGACGCTTGTGGAAGTAACTTTATTGTAGCCACGATATTAGCCAACAAACAGCAAGCAGTAACAAACAATATTTTTTAAAGCAGGTATATTGTTTGCGAGCGGAATATTGATCGTTGCAGTTGAAAACCGATATTGAACTTAGAATCATAATGCGGGTGGGTAATGAACTTAAGACTTTGAAAGTTAAACAACTTTTTTCGATTAGTATTATATGTTCTGCGCATCTCGTACTCATCTACGGTTTTCAGGGAAGCGATGATTGCGTCGAAGCAGGGTGCACCTTAATAGGAAGTTCTTATTCTACGTTTGTTTGCGCTGTGTTTGTGGTGCTCCAGCCGTAGAGCTACCAAATGGGCTACGTGTTCACGTATAGCTTTTCTCTCAAAAGTTGTATCGCCAACATTTGAGGCTCATTCTTCCTGATCGGCATGTGCCCTTATAAACAAGGAGTAATAACGAGGCAACGTGAATCCTTCAATCATAAGATGAGTGGGTAGGTGGTCACTTCCCCGCGTTTCAATATCCGTGAACCACCTGACCTTTCTAGTGAAGGAGTGTGAAACAAAGGTGAGGTCCAGGCAGCTACAGTAGACAGTTACACGCAAAATGGTGGGGCTTCCATCATTTAACAAGCACAGTTTTTGTTCGGAGGCAAATGACACTAATCTTCTGTCCCTCGATCTTATCTTAGAACTTCTCCAGTGATTGTGACGGGCATCAAAATTTCCAGTCATCACCAAATGCTGCGGAGTCGCTGTCGTGATTCGCCGTAACCACTCGCAGTCCAGCCGACTTGAGGGCGATATGTGGGCTCCAACTACTTGGAAAGTGAGCTTGCCTGTCTTCACTTTAAGACATACGTACTGGTTTTCTTGGTCACGTGGCACTGGATGATGGACATACGTAAGAACACGTCGTATGAAAACGGTGATATTGCTCCATTCTTCCTGGGTGGCGCACATGAAACACTCATGCCAGGACAGTCTGATGTTAGCTGATAGGGGTTCGCAGATGACTATGATGGGGAAAATATTCGTGAACACAAACTGTCGAAAGACTGACATGTGTGACTTAAGTCATTTGGCGTTCAACTGAAATATCGACGCGTTCCCTAACTTCGTCATGAAACGACGGATACTGGAGAGCCATGATTTCCACCAAGAGCTGCAAGTACTGGACTCAAAGTGTCCAGCACCTGTAGCGTGCTTTGCGCAGACGACGATCTCATGTTGGTAAGTATAACGCGAATGGCATTCATGAGCGACCGCAGAATGTTCATGACCTGGAGATCATCACCCAGCGTCGCTTCAACAGTTGCCGAAGCAGTCGAAGTTGGTGCGTTTTGAGGTAACTTAGCCGGGAGTTGCACTCTCAGTAGCTCACGTTATTCTTCAGGACGGGCCAGCCTTTCCGCTTTGTTTGCTTTCCGTGTATTTGTCTTGGTGATACTACGCGTTGATGCGGCAATCCTTCTGACGGAAGACAGCGTGGTATTTCGTGAACGTTTTCGGTGTCGATGCAGACGTCGCCGAAGAGCGGCCGCAGCCTCTCGATGGTTTGAATTGTCCCGCACCATTCGTTTGAGGATCGCTAATTCCTTGCGCACCCGCGGGCAATCATTTGACGAAGCCTTATGAGCACCACTGCAGTTAAGGCACTTTAGAACGTCTGTGCTGCAGGCATCTTCTGAATGGGACTCAGAGCACCGCTGGCACACGACGTTGTTCACGCAGACACCCTTTACGTGACCACTCTTGCAACACTTGAAACACTGGAGGGACTTCGGTACGAATGGTCGTACTGGATGGCGGACATGTCCTACTTTGACGTGGAAAAGAAGGCTATCTCCTTGAAACGATATGCTGACACAGCTTGTGTTTCCCAGGCTGAAAATCCTCGTAATGAAAGTTCCTTCTGTCGTTGGCGTTATCAATATTGGCTAGTCGTCATTCGGGATGGCAACGTCGGCGTCATAAATGACGCACGCAATACCATCGCCGCCTGTAGGGATCATTGATCGCGCCTTTACATTGTCGATCTCAGTTATATTACGTAGGACTTGTAGGATGTTCGACGTCGCAGATCGACTGCTAGGACATTTTTGCGCGAGTTTATTCTCCCGTCTTTAATCTCATTCGGTGCGATTCTCTCTAGTAACGGAGAGAGGACCTGCCTGTTTAGGAGCCACAAATTGGTCGCCGGGTCCACGGGCATGAAGAGCACAGTGTGTAGCCAGCGCTGCGGTGCACCCTCCATGGTAGAAGCATTTGCCGACGAAGATGGCTGCAGTACGCTTCTTTTTGCAGATCAACTCATCACGACCTTGAAGTCATCGTCCGACGAGTCGTAGCTGTCCGAACATAACTCAGTGGCCTTGCTGTCTGTATCGCTTGACGCAATTCCTCGTTTCCAGGATGTTATCGGATCTGACGGCTGCGCATCAAGAAGGTCCTCGGAGATCTATTCATCCACTGCCGCAAGGAGGGAGAGGCAGCTCCCAGAAATTCAGGAAAACCAAGCGAGAAAAGCAGAGACAAAAGTACAACAGTTATATCAAAGGCTCACTACGTTTTCAACTTTTCAACGGACGGACAAAGCGTTTAATAGACAAATGGCGTGGCAACCGCAGGAAGGTTAAATGGAATGGCTCCTGGTTTGCTGCCCTGCACTGGAGAAAGTGTAAAAGACTATAGTGTAGTGGAGAGATAAAGCAAATGCCGCAAAAACTGTTTAAGATGCGAAAACTGCACCGCGGCATTCTTTTTTTCAGGGGATAATTTTTTGTTTCTACATTACTAGGTGTTCTTTTTTTCCCGGCGGCAGATATCTGGTTTGCGGTTCACTGATTTTGTTGACGCTGAAACTTGCTCTATGACGATACGTCTGATTTTAAACACTCCAATTGCATGCACTATAGAGGACCCAAATTCGCAGCTTGTCGTAAGTAAGAGCTGTTTGTTATTGGCCGACCGCCTTCGCTAATGATATGTACAACGTCAAGATTGGCTGGCGTCGGCTCCCACGAATAGTTCTAGCGCAGTAAATTTTTAGTAAATACGGGCATGTAGGAAAGTCTTTCAGAAGTCTTTAGCAAGGGGGATAATACGCAATACGGCAATGTGACTATGCAGTAATTATGAAAACGCATTTGATATTGAGCACAAATCGGATGGCACTTCATTTTAACGTTATGAGGACACAAAGCGTCAAATAATAATACGCAGGGAATGAAAAAAATCGCAGTTTCGCCAGGCGGAGCATCAGTTGCGATTGCAAATTAGTGGACAACTATACGAAGGAAGTATAGTAGTTTTATCGGCCGTATAAACTTGGAAACATGCGCTTACTAAGTGAATTAACAGACACGGTGTTAGCGTGCACAAGCAAACATGAACAAATCACACTCGCTGAGCGCGGACACTCTCTGTCAAAACGCTGGAGTGAACAAGCGCGGCAGCAGCAGCGAGCGAAGTGAACTTCATGTGGTCTATCGCTTCAACGCAATAGCGGCGAAAACATAGTGCTCACAAAAGCACGACCCGTATGCAGATTCCTTTCAAGATACGGCGCAAGCGACCGCGCGTGGCCGTGCAAAGTACGCACTTGTAGGTGGAGACGAACCCGCCCCCTTACCCTCGCTCCAGCGTTGGCTCCCCGCTTTCCTCTATATATGGTGCACGAGATTGATCCGCGACCGCCAGTTTCCCTTGTGCCTGGTCGTGAAATGCTCGACCGGGCGAATGGTCCGGGCGGGACCAGACCATTCGTGCCAGAGTACAACGCCGGGGGCCCTCCCTTCCATACCCCAACGGCCTCTCACGCGACGGGAGATGGTGCGTTTGCTCTCTGCTTTCTTCCTTCGCGCGCGCCATATTGAGCCGCGATGGTCGGGTTCCCTCGCGTGCTTTCACTCGCACATACTGAATGCGACGCGCGGCGACGGTGTTATCGCCCCTGGACTTTATACGGAACATCACGGGGACGGCAACGGCAAGAATGTGTCTGGAGTGTCCGTATAATTGCTATCGCAATAATAAATAGATCCGACCACGCGTTACCGTCATGGGCCTTTGCGCAGTTCATCCACCGCAATGACACCATCCCGATGAAGGGCACAAGGATCCGGACCGGGGTTCTCATGACCCATCTGCTCCCCCCTCCCCTCCCCCCCTCCATCAAGCCTCCTGTTTTCTTTTTTGTCGCAACCACAGGCAGGATGGAGGCAGATAAGAAGGGAGCAAAATATTGCCCAGGTGGCAGGTGGCCTTGACCTCCCCAGGCTATTTGCATTGCAGCAGCACATGTATGCTGCTCAGCTGCTAGCCGATCGCCCCTCTGGTAAATTTGTTTTCACTGACTTTTCTCAGTTAAAATCGAATTCCAGCAAAAAAAGATACGTGTGGCGCACCTTTCTGTTTTTTTTTTCTTCTTCGGTTTAGACAGAAAACGCTGAACCATCAGTATATTTAAAAAGCACGTTACGCATCGATTGGCACCGCACAGTGTACTAACCATGTGTAAGAGGCACTGTCATGTGTATTGTCTTGCCGACTGGTTCACTGAGCCTAAGATTCACCGCTGGGAATATGAGCCGGGCCGTGTATGGAGTAACTACAGATTAATTTAGCCCTGAGAAAGATGGCGGAATGCTCTTGTCAGCATCCCATTGCTTTTGTTGCAAAGGTGCACAGCACGAAGCAGTAAACGAGACACCTGACAGACACGGGCGCTTACTTGCAATCATGGTTGGAAGTAAAATAATTTAATTCATAGGAAATTGAATATAAAGTCTAGATTAGAATCGCAATAACTTGAAAAGCCGCCGCAGCAGGCTGCGGCGGCTTTTTAAGTTATTGCGATAATATTTTTGAACACGCCAGTAAGACCTCCGCAAACAGTACCGCGTCGCAAACCACTGAAAATTGTGTTTTCAAATTTGCTTTACAAGCATTGTATTGACATTGTGGCCATACATTAACATATTTTTTTGAAAGTGCGAAAGTTTAACATAATTAACGTATAAAATTGCAAAGTACACACTCTTGGGACCCAACAAAAGAGTCCCTATCAATTGTTATTAGGAAAAAAACACTTCTATTAAAAAGCTAGCTAGCAAATCGCTACTAATTAATTAATTGTTTATGACACAAGTAAACTGCATGCTTTTTTATTACGTTTCTAACAACATATAGGTGATTTTCACAGCTCAGGAGGCTTTGTGATCCGCCGCGGTAAGCCAGTGGCTATGGCGTCACACTGTTTAGCTCGAGGTCGCGACTTCGATCCCAGCCACAGCGTCCGTATTTCTATAAAGGTGCTATGAAAAAAAAATCAATCGTCCGTATATTTGGATTTATGTGCACGTTGACGAACCCTGTGTGATCGAAGTTATTGCGGAGTCTTCTACTACTGCATGCCTTAAATCATACTGTGATTTTGCCCATAAAACAGCAAATGTTAATTGAAATTGAAACACCACCACCACCACCCTGTAGGTGGTGGTGGTGGTGTTGCAGCAGGCGGGGTTAGCCTGGCATACATAGCCGGCAAATGTTCCGCCTCAGCCTCCTGTGAGTGTCGCTTTGTGGGACACCAGGTGTCGAGCAGCCCCCTGTCTCACATGAAGGCAATCAGCAGTCGTTGCACCCTCCTCCTGATTGCTGCAGACCCCAGCTCCGGAGAAAACGACGTCTTTAAAGGTGTTTAAAGGAAAGACGATTCTTTTGCAGGCTGCTAAGCATCGCTTTTCTTTCTGTGTCGAACTGCGGGTGTAGCCAAATGAAATGTTCTATGTCGCTGATATCACCACAGAATGCACAGAGCGGGGAAGCGGATCCTTCAATCTTGAGTAACCAAGCCGGTGTTTATGCAGAGTCGGTTCTGATGCGGTAAAACAGCTTTGCTTCTTGGCGAGTAAGTCCATGGGTCACACAGGCTTCGTGTAGAGTCTGGTGGATCGCCCTAAAGGGAACGCAAGTTGCACTTTTAGGCTTCTGAAAAATCTTTGGCGCTCTTACTTTTGGGACACATGTCAACAATAGGCGTGCAAGAGCGTCAGAATTTTCATTTTCTTCAATTCTTGCTCGGGGAGGGATCCATTGAAAATTTTCATTAAATCCATTGCTCAAGGCAGTCTCTGGTCACCCGGTATGACAATCGCTATCTGTTTAGTGACCACTATAAATAAAAAAAATTACCACAGGATAATAGTAGCCCTAAAAGAATAACAATGCCACACACAAACGAAGTCGGTATCTGAACGCCTACAAATAATCGTGTCTACTGTCTCAAGAGGCCGAAGTTGGAAGACAGGCAGGCGAGATTATGGCCTATCCTTTGCGCAGCTTTCGGTGGCCCGGCTTGACATTTGGCAATCTCGAAGAGGCGCGGTGAGATTTCCACTCGAGCACCAGCCAGATTTTCGGCCGATTGTCGCCTTCGTCGCTGATAAGTTCGACGATCAGGCGGTGCTGCTTTTCCCCTCACCATCCTTCGCACGTCATTTTCCGGTTTCCTTTTGGCTTGCCCGACGAGTCCCGCTTCGTCGGATTTGTTTACCACCCAGCGACAGAACGAAAATCGGCTTATGAGACTAATTCTGGAGTGCTTCCGAAGCCAAGGGCATGACGAAGATGTGAGCCGGCCTCGATAACGGCTTTTACGCCCAATGGCTGCAACTCTCGTCGCCGCATCCGGTGACAGTATTGGAGAGGTGATAAGTCGAGCCGATCTTACAAACAGGATGGTGGATTGAGTGTGCTGGAAGGTATTCAGAATGATCAGCGCCCCGTGAAACGAATACAAGAACAGGAAGACAGGAGAGGAGCGCTGCCTTACAACAGAACTTTTATTCTAAACGTAAGAAAGATAAACACGGTGATAAACAAGGTCATCCCGTACAGTTGGGGGGAAAACTTTGAACAAAGGAAACAGTAAACTTCGCCGTGTCTTGTACGTGCAACTTCCGACTGAGGCGGGTCATTTAAACTTTCTCGATGGAGAAGTAGTAGTGCGTCAAGTGCGTTATCCAGTTCATGGTAGTGCACACCGAAATGAGGAAATTCATCGCATTCTCTGTGAATGCGGTCCACAATCGTTTGCCCTTGTCTCTACATGTATTCCCGACGTTTCCGGTATACCCTCAATAAGATGGTTCATGTCCTCTGTTTTATATTTTGTTTTTTTTTTCACCTTGTATTCGTTTTTCTTATCGAGGATTATCATGAGAAGCCCCTAATGGGAAGTTATATAAGTTTATTCATCACTGAACATATTCCGGCACCGCTGTAGACTTCTATTCAGATTCTATGTCGCTTGTGAATTCAGTTAGAAAATTCGCGGACGATTACGATACTCCTTAATGCGAAACTTGAGCGCAGCTCTATACCTGTTTTCATTTCGCGATATATTGGCTGGCGTGGACGATCTGTCTCGTGCGGCACGTTGCAAACTGAGTGAAGTGCGGGGTGACTGCCTCATTTATCTGGAAACCTCGAGCGGCAGCGCGTGGGTGACGCGTGGGCACGATTCACAGCAGCCGCCGCAGACTGTCCTCCGAGACGGTGCGCGTTCCTCTCGCGCCATCTCATAGTCATACGATATGGCGCAGCCATACGAGATGGTCTCGCCATGCTAGAGGGACCTAAAGCCCCTTAAACTTCGTAAAGTAGTGCCACGCTTTGAAGAATGCCGCCTCCTCCTCGCGCGCTCTGGCCGAGGCCAACGCCGCTTCGCTATTGGCCTAATAGCACCACGTGGGTCTTCGCGCCGTGCATCAGCGCCATTTTTGCTCGAGAAGCGTCAACGGAGTGGCGAGGAGAGCATGTTGGCGCCGTTGCTACGCTCGAGCAGTGTATGCGGCGCCACGATCGAGGAGAGAGCGTAAAAGAGGTAAAAAACGAGGAGGAATGAAGGTGGAGAGTGTCACTACTTTACGAAGTTTAAGGGACATTAGAGTGACCTAGTCATACCCTCCTTCTCCGCTTTCCGCCTCATGGTACCACTGCACACTCCTCCTCCTGTTTCCTCCTCGCCCCTTTCATCTCATGCTGCGCTCCACGTTCACTCTTTCATCCGTTGCTCGTTGGCACGGTTACGCCGACGCCTGCGCTCGCCGCAGGAATGGGCGCCCGAGAGCTGCGCTCTAAATGAAACACCGGTCCTGCATTTCAATCGGCTAGGATGCCAGCCTGATACCTGTTCATAATTTGGGCTTCAAAGGAATTCTGTCAACAAGGCGCAGCTTTTCTGTAGGGGGCGTAGACATCAAGTCACGCCTTCGCATTGTCTTTTTGCCTGCGGTGCTACACATTGGTATGAGGCACAGTGAATTCTTATTTGTGTTCATTTGATGTGTGTAGAATCTTTAAAAAATAGAGAGCGGTACGCGGAAAGTTGCTGGTTCATTTATATATATATTAGGCTTCTTACTTCAAATAAACATAGAAACAGGAGGGACGAAACATCGGAACTACCCTCTAAACCATTAATTGCCTACGGAGGAGCATTCTCCGTGTATTGTTGCCGTGATATCTACAAAGTCTCATGTTTAATTCCAGACAAACTTGGTCTGTGGGCGGCACCCGAATTCCAGGCAATCATTTCTCTCCTCATTTTTGATCACTAAAGCACCCCTCTTTCTCATGCGCTCAAAGAAAAAAAAAGTTACTGATCGTTGTATTCGCTCGGAAAATTTCATTTCCCAAAACAGCAGACCATTCCTCACCCTAAAGCACTTCGCCATCGAAGAGAGCAACACATAGCCATAGAAGGACACATTTAATAAATCTGGATTTCTAGTATTCGCGATATCGCAGTCACAAATAATTTACGCTTGCGCTGCTGAAGAATGGGCGTAAAACGTAGCACCAACGCGCACACACACAAAAAAGAAACAAAAAGAAAAGGAGAAAATGATACAGTTTACTGCTATGAAGCTGCACACAGGTTTACAAGGGATGGTGTAGTGGGGTACTTGCGATTAATTTTGCTCCACGTGGGGTTCCTTAATGTGCACCCTGTGCACAGTACCGAGCGTTATCGCATTTGACCCTCGTTGAAATGACGCCGCTGCAGCCAGGAACCCCGTGCTGAGCAGCGCATCGACGTGGCCACCGAGTCATTACGGGGGTTTAGAAACTTCTGTGTCGTGCAGTAGATATTATTTCTCGTGGAAGCGCTTTTCAGGGGACATTTAATGGATTGAGATATAAAAAAACTTTGCACCTTGTTTTAACAATATGTTGGCAAGAGAAAGTTAACACTACGTCTCTGTACTTCTGGTTGTAGCAGACATGAACCCCGGGTTTTGCAGCGCAGTGTATGGTACACTTTTGATGCAGGAAGGGCCTTCAATATATGACTCATTTGTCGTCTGCCCCCTTCACTATACAGGCGGGATTACGAAATGAGTGACTCGGTGACTCGGTTCAGCGACGGCACATAACCTTTTTCACAGAGTTAAGAGTGGGCCAAATAAGATGAAACAAAAGAATTAAACATGGTCATGACGTCTACCGTGAGCACCAAGGGCACATTGTGCACGATGTGACATCAATTCGTGACAAAAAAACAAAACAGAGATCACGTGACACACAATTACCCAGCGTAATTAGAACTGGATTGATATCGTTATTGTCATTGTGCATCTAAAATATATATCGGCATTTACAAGATGACTTTCGTCGGCATGATAGGGAATCTAGAGAGTTCTAAACCTGTGCTGACCGTAAAAAGTCAGCTTTCTTTTATTAGCAGTTCGTAAAAAAGCTTCTGAAGTTTTAATGTACGGTGAAAGAACCTCGGTCTTTCAGAAAGGCGAAGAGGCTCAGTTCTGTTAATGCGTTTCGGATGTCCTATCGTGACGCCATGTATCTTTAAAAGTGCTGAATCAGCTTAAAGAAACGCCCACGCTCCTTGTAGTTAGTAATAAATATCGAGAAGTGAAGTCCTAGGCCAATAATAAGGAACGAAGTAACAGTTATCTTACAAACTTTCTTCATCAAAAGTAAGGAAACTAGTTGATTAGAAATTATGCTCCAACAATACCTTAATTACACACAGTTGTCAAAATATAAGTATTTTTATAAAACAAATGAAAAAAGAAACAAGTGTCACAACCGTCTTTAATTGGGCGAGGAACAGCGGCCGGTTTTCTGCGGCTGATAGGAGTCACTTTGACCTCTTTACGCTGATAAAGACACGCAGACAGAACCTGAGGTCGTCTGCAACGCTGATATTCATTAGGGAAGCAGGGTCGTACAGAAATAGAAAAAGAAAGGAAAAAAGGGAAAGATAAGAAGCAAGAGGCTAGTTCTGTGCTCTTTGTGAATACTTTAAAAGATATATGAACTGAATAAACTGAATTGATTACTTGAAAAGTTCCACATGTTCGCATTTAATATATAAAGACAATATTGTTAGGTATCTGCCTGAAAGTGGCAATTTTTACAGCGAAGCTGTTAAGGTCTAGTTTCGCCACTATCGTGTCCGCGTGTAAAAAAATAACAACTATCATCATCAGCAGCAATGGCTCGAGCGTCCTCGTCTTTTTCCGCAGCTGGTTCCATTGCCGCTCGTCATTCCAGCGTAGAATTTCTCTTCTGTCTTCGTTATGGGAAGGTCACGTTTACGGAAGTAGTAGCCATTGCTTTAGGGGGTATGAGTCATTCATTGTCTTACGTGAAAGACGGATTTAATTTCGAAGCAATTTAATTTTGAAGAATCGCAAGCGGCAATGGCGGACGGATGCTGCTAACCACGCCACCGAGCAAACTCAAGACATCGTACGCAAGCGACAACGGCGGACTGCAGGCATACCGTCACTGACGTCTTTGTCTCCGTCGCAGCCGAACTTATGTGTAACCTCATTAAGAAACACAAAGACGTAACCAATAATTGAGAAAGTCTTTAATGAACCGTCAGGATTAATCCACTGATAAACACCAGGGCCACATGTTTTAGCTTCGCTGGTTATCCACCTGCACGGAGTGCTGGGGCGGTTAATTCTTTGTTTTTTTTTTGGGGGGGGGGGGAACTGCTACAATGCCTGAAAGCGCTGGTGCCTGATTCGATCAGCGATCTCCGATGTCTCTTGGAGACGTACCGCACATTTCTTCGTCCACCGTTTCAGATTAATAAAAATGGTGTCTTCGAGATAAAGTGATACCGAGTCGACCAAGCTTCACATCAGCAGCGGACATAAGGATTTGCGCGATAATTGCCAATACGATTATTAAATGAGAGAACTAAAAGAATTAACAGCTCCAATAATGAATGTAAGGGTGTGATATAATTGCCGAATTGAAGACAGCTAGCTGTCCCTTCAACCATAACCTCTCGCTGGAAACTCAGTACCTGGAGCCACAGTTTCGCGAAAAAAAAAAAAGAAGAGAAGAAGAGACGAAATCAAATGCACTAACCATTACCCTTCCAGTCAACAGTTTCTCGTACTTCATTTTCGCACTTTGCGGGAACGTATAAACTACGCCAATGCATATAAAATGCGCCAATGCATCTCGCTGCAGATATGGAGTCCGCATTCCTTGAAACTTGTGCATGGCAAAATCGATTCTAGCTAAATGTTCTGCCTTGAGTACCGGCTGTTATCAATTCTGTAATTACAACATGACTTCTAGTTTCAATAATGGAAATGACAATTTGTGAAATATTCGTAATTATAATTGTTTCGGCAATTATTGCGCTCATTAGTAAGTCCACCATTGTTGTGAAAAATAATTGCTAAGTAAGTTATCTATTTATCTCGATTTCCCTGTTTTAACTACAATTGACAGTAGTCGTAGAAACACACTGCACTTCTTGAACAATGCTCGCGAGCTCCTCTAGTGTGGTTGCATACAGGCTTCAACGGAACCGGCGAAGCGAACAGAAAAAAAAAAGAAAAGAAAAACTAAGCAAGACAACAACTTGCGAAGATACATAACATTTTGACTACTCTTCCTTAAGGTTGCTCTTGCTTGACGCAGCCGTTTAATGACACATGTCACCAAACGCAATGTTTAAAGTTTTCAAAGAAAAGGTCGCGTTTCGAATGTCGCTTCAGAAAGAAGTCCTGCTGGCAGCAATAGAAAGAAATGATTGAAATGTCATCTGATAAGAAAGCGTCCTCCCATTTGTCGGAAAGTTCACAAGTGCACACTTTTTCTCAGTAGCGAACTGTCTTTGTGTTCCGGCGTGTATAGTTCACCTCTCTAGCGCTGTCAATGCAGCACATCTTCGCAGAAACCTTTCATATTTTTCTCCATTTTGTTGGAGGCAACGACAATACTTTATTAACTCCCACCACATATGCACTGACAAGAATATTTCGTCACAACAATATTTAATCAAACGGAGTGAAAGGATGGTAATCGTATTCGGCTGACATGCCCTGAAACCACGAATTCAGTGTACAATGCCGTGCTCCTTCAGCGCAAGTATTTCTGACCTTTGAGGGGGCCATTACGTGGGCGAAAGGACAGCGCCGCCGGGAGTTCAACGAAACTTTATTGGCAGTCGAGCTAGCACTTGAGTCGGCTGAGCTGGAAAGTTCAGCTGTTCACAGAGAGGCACTTTTACGAAATCCTAAGCAGACTCTAGAGCCTCTCTCTAAGTGGTATTATGCGCGCCGAACAAGATGGCTTCTTTCGTTCCAATGGCAGCACTCGCGATTTATGCAATATGCGAAAATCCCAACGCTGCCGCCTCGTGCGAATCGATTAAGTTGCGACGCGGCAACGGCCGCGCTGTCCAGGCGAGTGACTAGGGAACAACTCAATTATCTTTATGTTCCGGCTGCCACGCCCTCATTTGGGAACGTTGTATCGAGTTTCACAACTTGCTTAGACGTACGGAAGAACACGCGGTGCGACCGTTCTCATTTTCCAGCGCATCGCTAGCGGTATCTCTGGGAATGAGCGATTACTCGCTGCTTATGCTAAGAGCATCATCACCGTACAGCCCATATTGCAGTAACGCAGATCATATTCGCTGTGGCCCAATGCATTGTCAGCTATACGGTTGCTGGCTCTTTCAAGCGTCGTTACCTGCGATCGCGATGTGTGGACAGAAATTGTGAAGCACTCCAAGAGAAATACCCGCCGCTGAGCATTTAGTATCACGATGTAGCCAGTCAAAGCCTCCATTTTTAAAGGACCATTCTAAATATGTGCAATAAATTTGGTACACATGTGAGTCCGCACAACATTTATGTGGGTGACACAAAATTAGTCTGTCAAACACTAGCCGCAGTAGAACGAAGCAGTTGGGTGACTAACCAGCGTCGTTATAGCTGTAAGCCAGTAACAAATAGGGACGCTTAAGGTCGAGTAAATTAGTGCCAGCATGACGTTAGCATACATTTCGCTGGATTCGACTCTTTTTTTTATCAAGGGCAATAAAAGAATTGCACGGGAATACAATCAGTACATTGTCGCGGCCAAGGAAGCACATCTGTGATGAACCGTTATACGCGTACGTACCAGAACACTGACATGCGTAATGCGCGCTGGGCGTGTTATATACATTGAACACGTTTCGTTGTTCATGTGTAGTGTCTGAAGCCAACGTTAGCTTTCAAGGAGGATAGAAGCGATCAAAAAATGAACTGTCTTTATTGTACCGTCGCTCGAAGAGACAATTACAGCTATGCTTACTGCCCCATGAGAAAGTAAATAGTAATGTTTCTACTGAAACGATTGATCAATAATAATATAAACGGTATAAAATACACTGTCAAGCTAAACGACAGCGCGCTGTTTGGAGAGAACGGCGGGTGCTTTGTCGAGAAGCGAAATTTCATGCGACCCGCGCGGGTGCTCAGTGGCTATGGTGTTAAGCTGCTGAGCACGAGGTCGCGGGATCGGATCCCGGCCACGGCGACCGCATTTCGATGGAGGCGTAATGCGAAAACACCCGTGTACTTAGATTTAGGTGCACGTTCAAGAACCTCAGGTGGTCAAAATTTCGGTAATCCTCCATTAAGACATGCCTCATAATGAGAAAGTGTTTCTTTCGCACGTAAAACCCCATAATTTAATTTTTTAAGCTCATGCAGGTAGCACGCTCCTAATCTTTTCGTAGATGGCAGTAGTGCTGCTTGGCAATTGCTTGGCAAAGAACAAAAATAATACAAAATGTTGGCCCGTGCCTAACAGTGAGGTATGACAGGCTAAATAAAGAAACAGTACCGAACAGCGAGGAATAAGGCGAAAGAAAGAGCTGAATGAGGCGCAATAAAATTAAGAAGGGAATGCATTTTGCATGAATGTGGCTATGACTAAAAGTAAACAAAACAATAAACCATTCGGCAGCTATTCCACTCTGTGAAGGTGGATGACGAACGAAGCTGTTTATTATTTCACGCAAGTTACTATATTTCTTCATGGTCGCTGCGGTAGACGGCCAAGGGTTCGGTTACGATGCCGGACATGTCCTTGGCAAAGGTTGAATCCGAACACCAGCGCCTCGTTGTCCTTGACACCTTGGGATCGGCGTTGTGCCGTAGCCCGAACCACTCGAGCATAAACGAGGGCAGCCAATTGCAATCTGGCCGCGACATGTCTACGTTGAAGTCGCCAACGACGAGGACTGGAGTTCATCGGCCGCATTGAGCAGCCATTCAAAGGGTTCGTTCATAAAGTGCTCTACGTCGTGTTTGGAAGAGGCAGGTCGAACGTACACGGTGGCAACGACCGTCGCGTTTGTGGTCTTCACGGCACACACGTCGCCACAAAATGCCGCATGGAACGATGAGTGTTAACGGAACAGGCGTGAGCAGTGGCAAGAGCACGTTCGCGCGGTTGCGCCGAAAGGAGCCAGCGAGCTAGTTCGCGGGCTGTTCTCGGACTGACGGACGATGGAAACGCCCAAGCCACATGCAGCTTTGCTGCAAAAACCTGCTTTATTGGTAGTGCGCTCAGTGAAGCCGCTATACAAAGAAGACAAAACGTCTTTTTCGTCGCAAAAGATAACAGAGAACACATACCCCTGCTTTCGAGATGAAGAGCATGTCGGGCCTTAGCTGAGTGAAAGTAAGGAGGGTTTATATTAAATTGAAGGATATCTTATGCAAAGCCGTTCTTCAGTTGTTCAAGTGTATAAATGAGATACGCCCAAAATCTTTATTTAAAAATTTACCTTGCTGGATAAACTGTCTCCTGAATATTGATGCGATCCGCCTTGGAAGCTTGAAGCTCTTTTTACACGTTGTCTTCGTACTGGTTAGCCATAACATGTAACGCTCTAGTTTAATAACCTCATGGTAACGGTTTAGTATAATAACCTCAAAACTTAGCTCGAGCATTATTTTTGTGCTTCCTGTGAATCTGTGTTCATCCCTTTTCGCTCCGTTGCGTTTTCTCCCTGGTGGCTGAATTGTGTTGATTAAGCTGCCTTTCGCGCCTACACTGGCTCGGCGCTCTGCGATAAATCGGTCGAGATTCATTCTTGCACGCCACTTGGAACAAATTCTCAAGATGACACTAGGGGAAGTATTCTCTAAGAGTCCGCCTAGTGTACATGTCCATTCCGTCTGCCGCTGAAGTACTGATTGACTGTGGCACCTGGTTGCTGCGGAAGCGTAGGCCAGCCCAGCCACTCTTACAGAATAACTCTCCAGTTTCAAGATATTAATTCCCGAACTGGGCAGAGAAATGCATCGGCGTTTCAGTTACTTTTGTGCTTCAATGCATAAAAGGAAGCTTTGCTAAGAAAGCAAGTGTAACGACAGTGCAATTTTACCGCAAGATTTACCGGCCCATTCGTATCTCGTAAACGATGTCATCCCCACAATTCTTTTTAAGTGAATGTGCCTTGCAGTCTCATCAGCTAGAATTTGTAAATTGCAATATGTGCCAAAAGGTAATTAGTTAAAACATAATTAGTGAGTTTTTTTTAATTACTCGTGGCATGCATTTCAATTTTTTGTTTAAGTAGTGTCCACCTCTTCGAGTAGACCAGCTCATGAACTAGAATTGTGGTATCTGTGACAGGCCATTAACAAATATAAGTTGTTCGATAAAACACCCTGCAAATAGAACACCGCGCCTTTTGCTAACCGCACGTGCTTTCACAGGTTTGTTTGAGACAGAGAAACTGCGAACACTGAACACCTTTTCTATCTTTACGGTGATTTGAATTTGAACCTTGTTTTCCGTTTAACAAGGGCTTCAGTTACCGGTTGATGCTTCTTTTGAACTGCTATTGGTGACATCATTGGCATCGTTACCTCTGTCTGCAAATGTCAATAACGTTTTCACTCAACACCGTTCTATGTAGCACCTTAGTGAGCAGCGTGCCTCCGGCAAAGCAAGGTGATGGCACCGACTAATTTAATGAACTGTTGACAGGACAGCTGCACGGACACAGTGCAGTTTTTGAAATTTAAGCATCAGTGCTTATTGCGATTACTCTAAAAGCCTGGAAGCAATTTCGTGCGCCCGAAATGCAGAAGATCTAGCCAAGGGCATCACTGAACAGAAAATCCTAGTAATGCAATAAATGCATAAATAACATTATTTTTTTTTAGTCCTTAGATGTGCTCCATGTCCGCTAGATATTTTATTAACCTTCTTCCTACGAGAAACTGATTAGGCGCTGTTTTTCAATGTTCCTTTTTTGTTAATCGAGGGAGCAGCTTCGTTTGCACAGGAGTTGGAAGATTAGTGCAAACTGTGTTCTTAGAGTCTGCGAGGGCCACCCGTTCTTATTAATTTGGCTATGGCACCTGCAATGAACCTTGAACGTTGATGGGTCGGTAGTTAGTTTCTTGGTTCGCACGTCCCCGCATACCAAAAAGTTAATTTCGACTGACAAGCCCAATTTCGCGTAACTTGTTAGAGGCTATTCAGGGTTAAACTGAGCTGGCGAATCTTTCGTCGTAATCTACGAAGAATCGAAGTTAATTAATGTTGTCGGAAGTTTCCTTCCGGCGAGAAACGCTTTCTGCTGCTTTCCTTTTTAAAATAAGGTCAACACAGCTATTACGATTTGACGTCAAGCCAGTGTACCCGAAGACGGTGGCATGTTCGCAACACCGGTAGGCCTGTGCTCAGGAAGACCGGTGGGCTATAGTTGTACGGCTGACACCTGTATGATCAGCCTCCAACCGCCTATTCTTAAGGCTGTTGTCGCCATTATAGAACACTCGTAAAGCTTTCAAGCCGCATGAAGAAACAAGGAAAAAATTAGCAAATGTGACAGGACATCACCAATAAAGTGTCGAGCTTATTCACGACAAGTGACAGGTAAGGGTGGGGCTCCTTGTAAATGCAAAAAAAGGAATGGGTTTCATATTTCTCGCATGGAAGACATTGCAATCGTTCAGATGCAGTTTATCCTACCGTTCTCTCGCTGCATCATTCTTTAAGTTGGTGTAAGCAGTTCTTCATTAGTATAGAATAAAAACATCAAGTGATCCGGTTTAAACACCTTCCACGCCGGGCTTAACATAATCCCAAGAATACAACATTGATCTACGTCGTAATGTGACAGTTGTGACCGGGACATAAAAAAGTCACGTTAACGCAATGATGAAGTAGTGGCGTTAAAAGAATACCAGGCTTTCAGTGTGGTCAAGCCTGTAAGCCGACAGCCACAGTTTTACCTGAATAGCATTTTCATTCGCATGTAAAGCTTTGCGCCTGTGTCCTAGGCAATTCTTTTCTGGCTAAAATTCATACGTTGGTATTTTTATTGACTTAAGTGCTTGCTATTGCTACAGTAATATATCGTAAAGACTACCCCATGGTTCTTTTCACTCGCTAGAATTTTTGAATTTGTCAGCCGTTTTTCTCACAACAAAAATACACGTCAACAGTAACCACTGCGGGTTTTACTTCTAAACTGTACTTCATCAATCGGAGCTGCATGTGGAGTAACCAGAACTTTTTTGTTGAAAAAAACATAAAAAAGGTGACTTTATTGCTTCAAAGCCAAAGGTTGAATGGACAGAAATATATTCGAATAAAAAAAGAAATTCTGGCAGAGGCCATTTTACGATAAATGTCGAGGTTAATGCGATTAGCATTGAAGCAATACTGGCCGACGACGTATTGCCAGAACTTTTCCCTTCTGTATCGGCGAATTCTTCAATTTTCTGTTATTGACACCTTTTTCACTTCTCTGTTGCTCAACGTTCCTCGCTCAATGGACGCTCTGGTCCCAAATCTGCTCCCCTCACTTTTTTCTTCGTACGCGGCTGCCTGTGATGCCAATTTTTCAGTGCTATGTAGCTGACTTTTTCAATTTTATCTTGCTGACTACCTCCCTTCTTGCTTCTTGTTATGCTTGCTTATCCGAGCACCTACCCAGTGGCACATAATCATGCTCGAGGACGGGACAAGTGTGTTCGCACAACAAGTGGCACATGTCTTGTTGCGTCTTCCCATTGGTTGAAGTTGTCTGTTCCCCAGTTATCTTCTTTCTTTTGCCATTTTTATACCGGAGGAATTGCCGCGAGGCATAAAGAACAAACGGAAATAAAAAAAAATAGAGCTTCCAAATGTGCATTATGTAAGAACTGCAGCAGTTCTTGCTGCAGTGTGCCCAGTTCACCTAGTGGCTTACCGGGTACACAGGCCCACCGGGCACTGGGCAACCAGTGGCTCATGCCTATAGTGGCACATACACAATGACTCAAGTTGGGGCGAACGTGGTTAGATACAGACATAACAAGAGCGCTGACATCTGAACAGAGACGCGGGTGAAGTAGCAGGCAGAGACGAAGCCAATAAATGCTGAAGAATCTTAGGGAAACGCATAAACACGATCCGTAGGAGCCGCTAGAGCTGTCGACCTCAGGCCCTTCGCAAGACGGGTATGCCTTCGAATGGGAGCGGAAAAGAAAAGGACGAAACACACTTCGCTGAGGCCGTTGAAAGGATCTAGAAAACACAGCCAAGACTCCTTGCTTCTTATGTTTCTCAGGACAACCCCTTCCATTCTCGGCAAAACTTTCACTTCAGCTGACGACAGAGAACAGTGTACGAGAAATCCTCTTTGGGTACAAGCTTCGTGCATCAGCTCCGGATTCACTGGTGTTGCATCCACGTCGAGCACAGCATTAGGGCAGCCCTTTGCATTAGGCACGTTTTCCGCGCGAAACCTGTTTACAAATTCAACGGGCTTGCGGCGCGTGCTCATGGAAAAGACGGTAAAAACAGAAAATGAAAAAGAAGTCGCAGTTGCAAGTGAGAATATAGTGTGCCGCTGTGTAAGCGCTAGAGCCTCTTCTTTCACTCTGTTCGTTCCTGTCCCGAAATAGTTCACTAGCCAAGAAACTGAAAAACAAATGTTAAATACAGACATGAATGGATTTTATTCCACACAAAATAGCGCCTCGCCGTAGAAAGGAAAGTGGCAACGTCGTAGGAAGCAAAGCCACATCCGTACACTGATTTTTCTTTCTACGATAAAAACTTGGAACAAGTGCATTCAGCTCATCGCTGCATTGCGCCTACTCGAGTTTCGCAATGTAATCCCATTTTCTTGGTCCTAACAGTGAAATAAAATACTTGAAGTATTTGCGTGCCTGCCTTGTCTAACACACACACACACACACACACACACACACACACACACACACACACACACACACACACACACACACACACACACACACACACACACACACACACACACACACACACACACACACACACACACACACACACACACACACACACACACACACACACACACACACACACACACACACACACACACACACACACACACACACACACACACACACACACACACACACACACACACACACACACACACACACACACACACACACACACACACACACACACACACACACACACACACACACACACACACACACACACACACACACACACACACACACACACACACACACACACACACACACACACACACACACACACACACACACACACACACACACACACACACACACACACACACACACACACACACACACACACACACACACACACACACACACACACACACACACACACACACACACACACACACACACACACACACACACACACACACACACACACACACACACACACACACACACACACACACACACACACACACACACACACACACACACACACACACACACACACACACACACACACACACACACACACACACACACACACACACACACACACACACACACACACACACACACACACACACACACACACACACACACACACACACACACACACACACACACACACACACACACACACACACACACACACACACACACACACACACACACACACACACACACACACACACACACACACACACACACACACACACACACACACACACACACACACACACACACACACACACACACACACACACACACACACACACACACACACACACACACACACACACACACACACACACACACACACACACACACACACACACACACACACACACACACACACACACACACACACACACACACACACACACACACACACACACACACACACACACACACACACACACACACACACACACACACACACACACACACACACACACACACACACACACACACACACACACACACACACACACACACACACACACACACACACACACACACACACACACACACACACACACACACACACACACACACACACACACACACACACACACACACACACACACACACACACACACACACACACACACACACACACACACACACACACACACACACACACACACACACACACACACACACACACACACACACACACACACACACACGCACGCACGCACGCACGCACGCACGCACGCACGCACGCACGCACGCACGCACGCACGCACGCACGCACGCACACACACACACACACACACACACACACACACACACACACACACACACACACACACACACACACACATGTAAACCTGAAAAGAGTGTTAATGAACGATGCAAGGCAACAAAATTTTACTGAGCACAAAGCACCCGTTAAGTGCAATATAAAAGAACGTCTTGCTGGGCGAGTTGGTGCATGGCTATGTTAGGATCAGTCGCACAGGAAAAATGAAGCGGTCGAAAGGAGCGCTCTTTCCACATACTTCGTTCTTTCTGTATTCATCCTTTTGTACTTGCAACTCTTCCTAACAAAGTGCAGTATCGTTTATAAATTTGTTTAAATAAAAATTCAGGCCAGGGTATATTATGTGCATGACCGCACCGCAAGGCGTGCACTGACAATAATAATACCTGTTTTCCTGTTTTTTCTCTTCCTTTTGTTTCTTCAGCTCACTAGCCAAATACAGACTCCCTCGTTTTAATACTTCCTCGTTTTCACGCCCGCCTCCATATCCCATATCCCAGATCCGAGAGCTTCGGTTTCCGCCCACCCTCATACGACATGACTGCACCCTTATTTTAGCTCATCTGTGGATCGGAGTAGCGTTTTCAAACGCGCACTTCTGTCTCCACGGAATGCGCGACAACTCGTTGTGTGAGGTTTTCGGCAGCAGAGAAACAAATCACGCACCTTCTTTGTGGATTACCGCGTTTTTGACCACCAAACAGTACCGGCATATTCCCAACTAGACCGGTTCGATAGTCTCCCTTCTTTCTATCCCCCGTTTCCTTCCTCAAGCGTGGCGTAGCCAACCAGAGGCTTTTCCGATTAACGTCCCAGCCTTCTTTCTTTGTTTTCTCCTCGCCCTGCCAATCAGAGAAAACAGCATTTTTTGGGCACCGGCTTACACAGACATCAAGCGGGAGTGGCTATAAAGGCGCTGCCTTTATAACCAACTTTATAACCATAGCTGTGCGCCACGGTGCACCGTGTGATGTATGCTAGTGGGCGCCTGACAGTGTCACTGTTTGTGATGACACGATGCCTTGGTAGACTGTGTGAGAGCATCCACTTAGCCTAAAAAAAAAATATTTCTGGAGTTTCACGTGTCGTTACCACGCCCCAATTATGAGGCACGCCGTAGTGGGCGACTCCGGATTCTATTTTTTTTTCAGCGCCTGGAGTACATTAACGCCTGCACAGTTTACTGTAAGCGAGTGTTTTTGCATTTCGGCCCCGTCGGAATAGGACCACTGCCGGCTTGGATTAAACCCACGATTTCTCGTTCTGCAGCGCCGTGCCATAGCCACTGGGCGTTCTTTACTTTTCTTCTTTCTTTCACCTTTCATACCTTTTATTTTTCTTTTTCCCCTGTAAAGATTTGCGAATGCGAGATATTCGCTCGGTATAACCTCCATCTCTTTCCTTTATGAACGCGCTGGCCTCATAGAATGCTCTTATAGTGAATCTGTGCATCCTGTCACGTGCACTCACTGCTCACTCTCTCCCTCTCTTTCCATTAACTACTCTCCTACAACTCTAGTGTATGATAGCAAGCCGGACGCTCGTCACGTTAACCTATTTGCTTTTCTCTCCTTGTTTTATCGCTATCTCTATCTATCTCTCTCTCTCTGTTAACTCTCTCGCTCTTTCTAAGCTGTAACTGAACCGTTTCCGAGTCTCCCAGAATACCAGGGTCCAAGAATTCGCTAGTGGAGCATGAAAAACTAAGCCAATAGGATCATGGAAATCGAATGAAATTTCACTTTATGATAGAACACCACCAAAAAATCGTATCATACAAAAATTACGGTTTGTACAAAAATTACGGCTAGAAAATAACAAGAAAAAAAGCAAAAGAGCAAATCAGTGCTCGGTAAAACTCCATTTCGCCAGTGTTAACCATGTTGAAACTCGCGTTCAAACATAACTTGCCCATCTTCGTTTTCTAACACACCGTTTCTTAACGCGACACTTTTTTTTAACAACAATAATGAGTAAGAGGGCGAGAAAAATATGTTATTCCAGGTCAGACAAAAACCTTTATATATTTCTCTGCCGTGTTCTGAACAACAATAGTGAGGAATGTATCTATGATTATGCGAGGACATTAGTGGGCACATAGATAGTGTTAAGTTTAGCTGACGGGTCCGGTAAATTGGTTAGATTATTTTTTATCAACAAAAAAGTAAATATCTCTGCTTCAGCACGACCCAACCTTCCCGAAGCCACTTCCCGACTAGCAGTTCGTTTTAAAGGGTTTCTCCGCTTTCACAGAGACCACTCATATATATGCTTGCTTTGCAAGAAACTACAAACAAACAACATACCACAACGGTTAAAAAAAGGAAACGTGCTCGTGCAAACTATGCTGTTTAGCGTCCAGAAACTGCACATGCGGCCGGTTATCAGGGATGCCTTAGTGGAAGAATCCGGAATAATTTTGGGCACCTGCGCTTCTTTAACCTGCAAGCGAGGCACGGTACACGAGTATTCTTGCAATCCGTCCCTGTCGGAACGTGGCCGCCACGGCAGTGATGCGAACCCACGACCTGACGCTCAAAAACACAACACCATAAACCACCGCTGGCAGGTTAAAACATTGCTCTTGTGTTCTTGTCACACGTCCCGCACCCTGAAGAATGCCAATTCACATTTCTTTTTCTTGGGTGTGGTTATCTGCATTGCCTACGGACACGCGTATAGCTTTCGAACGCGAGAATCAAGCACCGAGGCACAGCATTGAACGCGAAGCGGCACCCACATTTTTCGTTTCTTTTCAGGGTATCTGAAAATGTGGTTCAGCTCTTTGCGAGCTTTTATGATACTCGCATACGTACTAGTCAGTATTCATTTATATTTGTGACAAACAAGTGAGCTAACTGAGCGCGTGTTCGCCGGCCTTTCTTATAAGGGCGGGAAGTATGCCAACGAGTGGTCCATTCCACAAGGCACTGGGAAAATTCTCGATCAAAAGACGAAACATTTGATCTGAAGGACTATCAAGGCTCGTGAGGTGCCTCACTGCTAACAAGAAAGACGAAAATATGGCAATGAGGCAAAGGTAACTTACGCTATTTATCCATAGTTGAAGTAACAAACTCAGCAAACCGAAAAAAAAAGACGAGGTCTGCCGACAGAGGTTGTTTATTAAAGACTCATTAACTTATTGCTGCGGCTTAAGAAAAGACTTTGCCCCGTGTTAAAAGTCCTGGAATTGTTTGTGGAAGTGCGAGCCTATGTATATTTAAAAAGCTCTCGCGCGTTCGTTCATGCCGGCAACCTTGCCTTGCGTCTGTTTCATACAAGCATGCATGCATGCTTTTCTGACTCATGAGCCTTTTTTTTTTCTACAAGACATTAATTTTGGGAGCAGCTAATGAGAGAAAAGGGCCGTAGCGAAGAAATCAATAAAAATAATGAGAAGGTAGAATTGCAGTTTTTTTCTTCTGCAGCCAAAAACGATATGTCGCAATTACGTAGCTGATAACAGAGAGCCTCGATGTCCTCCTCGCCCGGCGGGTAAGGAGGACACCCAGGCCCCCTAGTTGAGAAATGAGGGTCTACGGCTTTTGTACGGGTCGAAGTCCTGGCATGGCGCAGCATCTCGACACGTGAGAATGACTTTTATTTTCGTTCCTGTGTTTCTAAACTTTTCTCTTTAGGTTTTAGCTACAAGGCTGCCCCCTAGCGCTCCCTTTGGTTCACTCTCGTTATTTTTACCGTCTCAGCGCTTAAATTGCTATGAGGCTTACGTTTGTTCGGCTATTACGAAACGGGCTAAGATTTGCCGACCCGTAAGTCAGGACTACGTCTTGTCTTTCGTCCCAAGGCTTCTTTATTTATTTTGTTCCTATTCAGTGGTTGAATCCCGAGAGATTCACCTACATAAGCTGAATCGCAAACGCAATTTTCAGTACTAGCAGCAGCTATAGTACGAAACGAGAAAAGCAGGTTTTATATATATGTGTATTTTTCCCGGTTCCGTTTTTTTTCTTGGGATCGAATGGGTTCTGAAATACGAAAGTGAACATTTTCTTTTCTTTTTTCACAGAGCAAGCTGTACATCTCGAGACTTGGCAAGCTGCGAAGCATAGGGTACATGAGTAGTAACAGTGATGTGATTATGAGGCACGCCGTACTGGTCCCGGAACTCCAGATTAATTTTGACTACGTGTGGTACTTTAACGTGCACCTTTAAGTACACGTTCTTTAAGTACACGCACTTTATTTTTTTTTTAATTATGAGCCCCAACACAATTTGCCTACCGTTGCTGGGGTCGAACCCGTGACCTTGAGATCAACAGCGCAACGCTATAGCAGCTGGGCCACAGCGGCGAGTAGACTGTGAAGCGGCCGGCTTGCTGCCCAACAAAGCCAATATATTCTACCAACGCCTACGAAATATAGCATATCAAATATTTATGAAGTTTTAAGCGAAAACTTACGATTAACTTCCAAAGCAGAGAGCTATGACACAGTAACATACTGTCAAAGCCTATCTGACACCCAGTAAAGTCTTATTCAAATTTTAGATTGGCACGCACATGAACAATGATTTTCTTTGGCAGTTTATCCACACAGCAGTTATCTTTAGTGGAGGGGTAGTCTCAGTCAATCAAATTCGGGCATATCATTTTCAGCTGACGCTGATTGGCCGAGCTGTCCGGCGCAACTGCCGCGCAACATAAAATTGAAAGTATCCCCGATAGGGATCGACAAAAAAAAAAGAGGTAAAGAAAAACGGCCTCTGGGATCACGTCATACTGATTTCCTTAACGTGTTCCAGACCACCTGAGTGTTGCATTCGGAGCCATGTTTCTGCAGGCACGAGATTTACAACGCAAATGTTGAGTTGATCAGACACTCAATCATCACATTTTAGACAGATTCTAAGCAAAAGATGCCGACATTGGAAAAAGCGGCCCTACTTTAGGTTTTTCACCTTGCTGCGGGAAAAAGTTTCAGATTAACATAACAAAATTCAAAGGCTGTGAAGTGCGGACGTCGCTTACAGTTGCGCTAGCAGAATGCCCGATATCGCATTGTGTAGAGCGGGTAATGCAATCAATAATGGCCAGGCCCACCACATAGTTTTCATAGGTTCTCCATGCCTATAAATAGGACACTGTTCGAAATTGGACAACTAGCTACTCTAGCACTGTTCAAAAAGAATGGTGCACCAGCCGTGGTGCCTCAGTGGCTTTGGCGTTGAGCTGCCGCGCATGATGTCGCGGGTTCGGTTGCCTGCCGCGTCGGCGGCATTCCGAGAGTTGCGTAACGCAAGACCGCTCGTGCACCGAGCTCGCGGTATCACGTTAAAGAACCCCCTGGTGGTCAGAAGTAAACAGAGGACCCTCGCTTGGTCATCACCCAGAGCCCCAGATTTGTTTCGATCCGATAAACCCAACAAATGCTAAAGTAATGAGCCTCGAGAGAATCCCCTTGCTCAGGTGCGCCGAGCTGAGACCCATAAAAGAAATTCTATAGTAATTTTTCTTTTCATGTTGAAGACAATAAATTTTGTTCACGCTTCGCAACACCAGCGTATTCGAGGTCTCGTAAGGCTGCATATAGGAGCAGCTGGTGTATAGAGGGATGCAAAAAACAAAACAAAACAAGAACAACAAAGAGAGAGAGCGAAAGAGAGAGAGAGAGAGAGAGAGAGGGTGAGAGAGAGAGATGCAAGAAGGTTCACCAGAACAAAGCAGGAAGTTCACTTTGCCAACCCGCACAGGAGGATCTATGGATGTGGTCTACGAAACTAAATATTGGTTAGTGCAAAGCGATGAGAATAACGCGGACACATAACAGTCTTCATGCACCTACTTCCTTAATAACTCTTCTTTAACTTCAGTCTCTGATTATAAGTATCTTGGCGTATACATTACTGCCAACCTATCATGGAAAAAGCACGTTGCACCTATCACTAATAATGCTAACAGCACACTTGGTTTCCTTCGCCGTAATTTTTACCTGGCTCCTGTGTCCCTAAAACTACTTCTATATAATATTCTCGTGCGCCTGAAACTAGAATACGATTTTTCCGTTTGGGATCCTCACACAAAATCACTCATACAAGCCCTCGAATCCATTCAAAATCGTTCTCTTCTTTTTATACTCTCTAATTATTCTCTTTCAGCCAATGTAACGCTAATGAAGAAAACAAAAGATCTTCCTGACCTTTCCTTTCGCCGTCGTATTTTTCGATTATGCCTCTTTCACAAAATATATTTCACAACTGACACTCTTAAGCAATCACTCTTTATTACTCCTACTTACTTTTCATCCCGCATGGACCACCGGTTCAAAGTTGGCGTGCCAAGCTGCAGGACTAATCTTTATTTTGATTCGTTTGTTTCGAAGACAAGCGCGGACTGCAACCACCTTCCTGCCTCCGTCGTGTCCATCTCAGTACCCGATGTCTTCAAGTCTACTGTATATGATCATCTTCATTAACCTGCTTACTAAAAATATATTCGTGTTGTTTCGGATCGCGACACTGGAGCGATCGGTTGTGAACTCGGCGCTGACGCCCGTGGTTGTACCTGGGTCGCAAGCCCCAAGGGTAGCGTTGGCCTGGCGGCCTGGGGTACAACTCGAAGCATCCGAAGGTCCCGGCAAAGCATGAGTCGACTGGTAACAACGAAACAACTTGTTTATTTTAACATCGCAAAGAGTTGGCGGTCAGGTTTGACCGAAGTAGAGAGACGGGAGAGCACTTCACTCAACTGAAGAAATCGGAGCCCTCCTCTGGCGTCCGGGGGCAGCTGTTTTTATACTCTCGCAGTTGAGGGCAAGAAGGAACCCCTCAAAAGACGAGCACGTGAATGTACAATGGGCTAATGGTGACGCACACTGTCGTAGCGATGCCGTAGCACCATGTCGTGGCGCTGCGCACGATCTCGTAGCACCTGGTCGTGGCGCTGCCGGTCGGACACAATGACTGTAACGAGAAGATGGTCCCTGCTTTGGCATCGCCTGTTTCGGGCACAATGACTGGAACGAGATCCCTGCTTTGGCATCGCCTGTTTCGGGCCCAATAACTGGAATGAGATCCCTGCTTTGGCATCGCCTGTTTCGGGCACAATGACTGGAACGAAATCCCTAGGCGGTCGCATCGCCGCAGACGCGCCTGGAAACACCTGGCGATGAGTGTTGCGGTGACGACGATCGGGCCAAAATGTCCGCCGCCCCGCCGCCGTCGCGCCGGCAAAACCACGTGTCGCAGGCGAAACGCAACAGACCGCCCCGCCGGGGAAAGGAGATCCCGATGGACAGGGGACTGCATCCGCTGTCCGGAGGGATGTCGCTCGATGATGCTCATAACCGAAGTCGGGCGTCCCTCGACGTTTCTTGAGCGCAGCGCACAGAGAAAGCCTCGTTCTCTTGTTCAGGTTCGCACGGGGCACTGCAAAGTGACTTCGGGAGAGTTCACATTTTTGTTCTCGTTCCCGGCAAGCGTTAGAACTACGCTGAAAACTCAACCGCTCAGTCAGCAAGCACGGCACAACCCTCACTAAGCCCTGCCAGGCTCTTTCCCCTTTTTATACCACTGCCTAGTTCCTTACAGTAGTCTAGCATCACTCAGAACGCGTCCACAAATTGAAAAATTGCACTAGAAAGCATATCATCACTTTGAAACACTAAACAAAAGCAATATGTTAAAAAAAAATCCTGCCTCAGGAAGAAAAACATCAGTAACAAACAATTTTGAGGCTGATTCCTACGTTAGGGGCTTCGACTTAAGCCATCGGCGTTACCGTTGAGACTCCCCTTTTTGTAACGCACCTCAAAGGAATATTGTTGTAAAGCGAGGCTCCAGCGCAGGAGGCGGCCATTTTTGGGAGAGATGGTCTGCAGCCATTGGAGAGGGCAGTGATCCGTCTCAATGATAAACCTCGAGCCGGCTAGATAGCATGACAATTTCTGAACGGCCCACACGAGACACGCACACTCTTTCTCGGTGGCGCTATACGCCTGCTCACGACTGGTCAGCTTACGACTAGCATACAGGACGGGGTGTTCTACTTCTCCATTTTCCCGTTGGCACAGTACAACGCCCATGCCTCGCTCACTAGCATCGCACTGAACAATGAACCCTTTTGTATAGTCTGGCGATCGTAGCACAGGCTGGCTTGTTAGGGCACTCTTTAGGGCGCTAAAAGCTCTTTCCTTGGTCTCGTCCCAGACGACTGTTTGAGGCTCTGTCTTTCTTAGAGCATCCGTCAGGGGAGCCGCGATATCAGAGTACCTAGGGATGTACCTCTGATAGTAGCCGGCGACACCTAAGAACGACCGAATATCGGTCTTTGTGCGCGGTTGCGGAAAGTCTCGCACAGCGGCCACTTTTATTTCAGAGGGGCGGCGACGACCCTGACCAATCACGTGACCGAGGTAGACAACCTCGGCCTGTGCTAACTGGCACTTAGGAGCCTTTACTGTCAAGCCTGATTCGCGCAGGCGGGTTAGCACTGCCCGCAAGTGTGTCATATGCTCAGACCAGGATGCGGAGAATATCGCTACGTCGTCTAGATACGGTAAAGCGAATTCTTGCTGTCCCCGCAACACTTTATCCATGAGGCTTGAAAAACAGTATGGCGCGTTCTTCAAACCAAAACTCAACACTTTAGGACGGAATGTTCCCATTGGTGAAATGAACGCCGCATACCTACTAGCCTCTTCTGTAAGTGGAACCTGCCAATAACCCCTGACAAGATCTAGGGTGGAAATAAACTGAGCGCTACTAACTTTCTCAAGGCGCTCCTCGATGTTAGGGATCGGATAAATTTGATCCTTAGTGATGGAATTAAGCCTGCGGTAGTCGACGCAAGGACGAGGTTCCTTGCCCGGTACCTCAACTAAAATCAAAGGGGAGGTATAATCACTCTCACCTGCCTCAATAACACCGAGCTGTAGCATTTTCTTTACCTCAGCCTCCATAATATCGCTCTGGCGGGGTGACACCCGATACGCCTTGGATCGTACTGGCTCTGTGGAGGTAAGTTCTATATCATGAGTAAGTACAGAAGTCCTACCAGGCCTCTCAGAGAACAGACCTTGAAACTCTTGTAATAGCTGGTGTAGTTCGGTTTTCTGCTCAGGCGACAGCGGTGCTTTACTGATAAGGTCACTAATGACTTGACCGGTGTCTTCCCCGTTCGTCACTGAGCCTAGTCCTGGAAGCTCGACCGGAAGCTCTTCAGGAACGTTTACCATCATGCACACCACTGCTTCCCTTTGTCTATAAGGTTTGAGCAGATTACAGTGGTAAACTTGCTGTGCTTTCCGCTTTCCTGGCAGACTTACCACGTAGTTAACGTCCGACAGTTTCTGAACAATTCGCGCTGGGCCCTCCCACTGCACGTCTAGTTTGTTGTTTAGCGATGTGCGCAATATCATGACCTCATCGCCAACCTCAAAACGACGGGCCCTGGCTGTCCGATCATAATAAACCTTGGCCCTCTGCTGGGCCTTTGTCATTGCTTCACCTGACAACTCCTGTGCCCTTCTTAAGCGTTCGAGGAGCTTAAGCACGTACTCCACCACGACTGGGTCGTCGCCCCTACCTTCCCATGATTCTCGAAGCATGCGAAGCGGAGATCGAAGCGAGCGACCGTACACCAGTTCAGCTGGCGAAAACCCCGTAGCCGCATGCGGCGCGGTCCTTAAAGCAAACATCACCCCAGGCAGACACAGCTCCCAGTCAGTTCGATGTTCAAAACACAACGCTCTCAACACGCGCTTCATGACGGAGTGGAGCTTCTCAACGGAATTCGACTGTGGGTGGTACACTGAGCTGTGTAACAGCTTTACCCCACACCTTTCGAGAAAAGTTGTCGTCAAAGCGCTAGTAAACACTGTGCCCTGATCTGATTGAATTTCTGCAGGAAAACCAACTCGCGCAAATATGGACAGTAGTGCATTAACTATCTCAACTGAGCTGAGTTCTTTAAGCGGCACTGCTTCAGGGAACTTTGTCGCTGGGCAGATCACAGTCAAAATGTGTCTGTACCCCGTGGCTGTTACCGGCAGAGGTCCCACAGTATCAATAACGAGCCGTCTAAAAGGCTCCGTAATGATAGGTACCAATTTCAACGGCGCCCTCGATTTGTCCCCTGGTTTGCCCACCCGCTGACAAGTGTCACATGTCCTCACGAAATGGTCTGCGTCCCGAAAACACCCTGGCCAATAGTACTCTTGCAAGAGACGGTCCTTAGTTTTCTTAACTCCTAGGTGTCCGGACCACGAACCCCCATGTGACAAGCGCAATAGATCCTGACGATAGCATTGAGGCACGACCAGCTGATCGAACTCCACTCCTCGGCGGTCTAGATACTTCCGGTACAGGACTCCACCCCTTTCCACAAAACGCGCAGTTTTCCTGGCGATACCTTCTTTGACATTGCAGCGCACGTTTTCCAGGCTGCCATCCTTTTTTTGCTCGGCTATCAAAGCCGTCCGGCTGACTTTTAGCAACCTATCAAGTCCGTCTGACGTAGGCGCGATGAGCAAATCAGTAGATAGCTCTTCTAACTTTCCCGCGTCGGGCGTTTCCTCTCCAGTATCTGGCGCCTTTAACGTTACAGACTCAAGTTTATTCAGTTCGGGCGTGCTCGGAATATCAGCTTGCTGCGCCTCTGACCCTTTTTCGTTGTTTGATAACGTCGGCCCCGCAACTACCGCCTTTGCAGCGAGCTCCCGAACCTTCGATCTGGTTAAGGCCTGAACACTAGCTTCACCAAACAAAAGCCCCTTCTCGCGCAGGAGGTGATCGGACCTGTTTGAAAATAGGTACGGGTACTGGGGTGGCAGCATAGATGACACTGCCGCCTCTGTCTCAAGCGCTCCGAAAGGTCCTTCAATAAGCACTTTTGCTACCGGCAGACACACGCTATGAGCTTCCACGGCTTGCTTGATCCATGCGCACTCGCCCGTGAACATATGGGGTTCTACGTAAGATGGGTGAACTACATCCATCGTAGCTGCGGAATCGCGAAGCACTCGGCACTCTTTCCCGTTCACGAGGAGGTCTCGCATGTAAGGCTCGAGAAGCTTCATGTTCTCGTCAGTGCTGCCTATTGAAAAAAAACACAACTTTTGGTGTTGTTTCCGGACACTGCGCCGAAAAGTGACCCGGCTTCTGGCACGTATAACAAACGCCCGCTCGCCTCATCTCGAACCGCTTTCTGCGTTTGGCTGCCGCCGTCTCTTTACGTTTGGTCGGACTGCTTTCGCTCGCATCCGCACTACGCGTGTCCCCCTTTAATCTCATGGGCGTGAACTTTGGCCTCTCGAACTTCGAGCCAAATTCACCCTTTTGACCGTCCTTAGCTCCGCGAGCCCGACGCGTCACAAACTCCTCGGCTAGCTCAGCGGCTCTAGCCACCGTACAAACGTCTGGCCTATCCAAGACCCAGTATCGCACGTTCTCCGGTAACCGACTATAAAACTGTTCTAGCCCGAAACACTGCAGAACTTTATCGTGGTCACCAAACGCTTTCTCTTCTTTGAGCCACTCCTGCATGTTCGACATAAGCCTATACGCAAACTCTGTATATGACTCACTTCTGCCTTTCTCATTTTCCCGAAACTTCCGACGGAACGCCTCCGCAGACAGCCGGTACTTTTTTAGCAGACTTGATTTTACTTTGTCGAAATCCTCTGCCTCCTCTCTATCCAAGCGAGCGACTACGTCGGCCGCCTCGCCGGGTAACAAAGTGAGCAAGCGCTGTGGCCACGTTTCCCGAGAGAACCCCTGCTTCTCGCACGTTCGCTCAAAGTTAACCAGGAACAAACCAATGTCCTCTCCAAGCTTAAACGGCCGCATTAGGTCAGTCATTTTGAACAATACGCGTTCTCCTGCACCGTGTGCCTGACTTCCATTACGAGCGCGTTCCATCTCTATCTCGAGACGCTTCATTTCCAAAGCGTGTTGACGCTCTTCTTTCTCTTTCTGTTCTTTAAGTTCGCGCTCCTGTTTCTCTTTTTGCTCTTTAAGTTCGCGCTCATATTTCTCTTTTTGCTCTTTAAGTTCGCGCTCATGTTTCTCTTTTTGCTCTTTAAGTTCGCGCTCCTGTCTTTTTGACCTCTCCTCAATAGTCTCAAGGCATTCCGACAGCTCGTCATCCTCAGCCTCTAACTCAAGAATAGCCGTTATCAGTTCCGGTTTTCTTAGTTTGTCTGAGACATCCAGACCCAACTCTCTTGCAAGCTCCAACAATTTCGGTTTGCGCAACGACTTCAAATCCATGGCTGCTCTGAATGCTGCTTTCTCTACTGCTTACTATTGTCTTGCCGCAAACTAACCCGGCAGCAACGACAACCACAATTACCAGCTCTGTTTCTGACACTAACAAAAGCCTGGCAAAGCTCAGAAGAAGAAAGTCCCGCACTCACCAAACCTCGCAGGCAGGAATTCCGCGCAGTCGTTCCGCTGCAGGCAACCAGTCGTCACACAGGGCTCGTTGCACTGCTCCCGGATCGTCGTTGAGCTGCTCAGCATACTGTCAACTGCATCTCTTTGCTGCTGGCCTCCGTTGTCGCGATGTCACCGCTGGCAGACAGTTGTTTGAAGTCGGAGGTGATCTCACCGCTGCCAACCAGATGTTTTGGATCGCGACACTGGAGCGATCGGTTGTGAACTCGGCGCTGACGCCCGTGGTTGTACCTGGGTCGCAAGCCCCAAGGGTAGCGTTGGCCTGGCGGCCTGGGGTACAACTCGAAGCATCCGAAGGTCCCGGCAAAGCATGAGTCGACTGGTAACAACGAAACAACTTGTTTATTTTAACATCGCAAAGAGTTGGCGGTCAGGTTTGACCGAAGTAGAGAGACGGGAGAGCACTTCACTCAACTGAAGAAATCGGAGCCCTCCTCTGGCGTCCGGGGGCAGCTGTTTTTATACTCTCGCAGTTGAGGGCAAGAAGGAACCCCTCAAAAGACGAGCACGTGAATGTACAATGGGCTAATGGTGACGCACACTGTCGTAGCGATGCCGTAGCACCATGTCGTGGCGCTGCGCACGATCTCGTAGCACCTGGTCGTGGCGCTGCCGGTCGGACACAATGACTGTAACGAGAAGATGGTCCCTGCTTTGGCATCGCCTGTTTCGGGCACAATGACTGGAACGAGATCCCTGCTTTGGCATCGCCTGTTTCGGGCCCAATAACTGGAATGAGATCCCTGCTTTGGCATCGCCTGTTTCGGGCACAATGACTGGAACGAAATCCCTAGGCGGTCGCATCGCCGCAGACGCGCCTGGAAACACCTGGCGATGAGTGTTGCGGTGACGACGATCGGGCCAAAATGTCCGCCGCCCCGCCGCCGTCGCGCCGGCAAAACCACGTGTCGCAGGCGAAACGCAACAGTGTATAGCCATTTGCATTTTTGTAAACCCATTCCTCTCTGTAACGCCGAACGGCCCTGAGGGTAAATAAATGAAATGAAACGAAATAGGGCAGCGGGATATGGAAAGATAAGAAATCGGAAATTAGAGAGAGACAGGGTCACAGCCGGTCACGATCATCGCACACAATCACAGTGCAGGATCTCGTGCAACCGACCGAACATTAATGAATGACAAAGCCTTTCGTGCAGGCACGTTGCGCTTGGATATCAGCAGTGCGTTCGTCGCCCTCCGCTGCGAAGACTTATGAGGTTGGCATTAAATTACACACAACCTAAGGCGTAGCTTCAGTCGAGTGAAGCTGCTGCTGACAGGTGAGTTCTATTCGGTCAACCAATATCGGTGAATAAATTACAGCTTCAGTGAACTGATGTGACAATCACTCCTAAATAGCGAACTTAAAGCTGACTCAATCAGCAAAATAATTTTCCATATGACAGTATCGCTACTGAATGCTGACTGTTTAACCTAAACACACGTGCAAAACATGTGCGCCCCTACGTCTTGCGATATAAAAATAGCATCAGTGGCCACATTCGTAAGCAGAAAACAGTACTTTGAGCAGAATTACACGCGCATGCCCTTTGTTAAAATAAAATGTGTTTTCAAAATTTGTGTCTCTTAGAGCTGTTCTCGATAGTCGGGTGCGCAATAAGGAGGGGGAGGAGGAAATAAAGAGAGAAGGCCGGGATGTTAACCAAAAATGTGTCTGGTTGGCTACCCTACTCTGGAGGACGGGAAAGAGGGAAATGAAAAATAAGATATAGAGAGGGAGGGGAAGCAAGAGGAAAGCTGCGGTGAGCTCGCACACGCATGCGGAGGGCCCGAGCGAGTCAAAGTCGCTCACATAGGCCAGTCGCCCTCAGGAAAGACCAAAGTGCCTCCATAACTTTGTGGGCCGCAATAAAGTTCTCGATGAAGGCAGGAAGCAGTAGTTAGGAGATCTTTACGGGCATTGCTGAAAGTATTGGTCCCCATTTTGCTGATGCAAGTGGTATTCTAAAAAAAACATATTCAGTGCAGTTTACAAGAATGCCGTCTCCTAAGACTTCACGTGTAATCTTTTTGCGTGAGTATCCAAAGTGTGCCTCATGCAAGGACTTACTTCCGAAAGCGCTTCCTGCCTACTCGTATGATCCGTTAGCTGTTCCCTGGAGAGTGCCGTATTTACTCGATTCTAACGAGCCCTTGATGCACGCGCACCCTGTTTTTATGTCTCAGGAACAAAAAAAATGCAACCATCCCACATCACGTCTTATCTCAACGCAACATCTCATCTTTGGTGTCGTTCACGGTATTCAAGGTACCGGATTTCTTAAATGCCTTCTAAACGATGGCAGCCTGGCAAGTTAACAAAGAACTATAGATAATGTCGCAGTTCTTTAAGCTGCAGTTGACTTGTGGATTGGTTCGTATTACGGTGATTTTAAATGCCAGTGAAGATATCTTGTTACTACTGAAGTTTTGGTTTCGTACTCAATTTAAACATGCTGTCATTTTTTAATATTTTTTCCTGAATGTGAACATTAGGATCCAGTAAATACGGTAAGGAAATTTGTGGTCGCGTTCCGATGTAGACCTATAGACTACAGAAGAGCGTTCTGTATAATTGACGCATGACTCTAAGTAAGGTGTTAAATCTCCCCCACCCCTCTTTCTCTTCCTGTTCAAATATCTGGGCTTGTGTGTGTTTGCTCTGTGAGCTGTCTTCTACCAAACCAGAGTGACTCGGATTGCTCTAGTCTTTACTCCCCACACTTGCGATCGTGGCAGTTCACGTATGTGGAGCGTGATAGTGGTGCAGATGGTTCCGGGGTCTTGTTGCTCACTAGGGCGCCATCTATGCATGCCTAAGCGATACCAGTTGGCTATTTCCAAAGAGCCTATAGCTACGGAGAGCAAGTACAGTGCACTTTGGTGGGCAGATCTTCTCGTACATTCTTGACATTGTCGCTGTACTTAGCTTTTGATTTCTCAGACTGCGCTAATCTAGTAGTTCAAGGGGGAAATACTCAAAGAGGTAATTCATCACGGAAGTATAAAAGAGACAATTTAGTTGGGAGAGGCAGGGAGGTCAACCGTGAGAGAGGCATCTGGTTTGCTACCCTACGCTGGAGGAGGAGTAAGGGGTAAAAGAAAGACGGAAAGAATAGCGGAGAAGCAATAGCGTGCGAAGAAGAAAAACCGGAGGGGAGGTTACTGCCATGAACGCGACAGCTTTAGCATTAGGACGTGTCACAGTGGGAAAAAGTGTATATTTGTGAAGCCTTCGAAGGCGGTCATGCAGTAGAACTGGAGAGGGGGATAAGTGAGCTTGGAAGAGCATGTATGAGTGGGTGTGTAAATAAATAAATAAATAAATAAATAAATAAATAAATAAATCCACGTAATGTGACGCCGACCGTGACACCGTCCGGAACGTTAGTACACTAATAGTATTTTTGTTGTTGTTACACCAGTGGATATTTATTTCGTGTTGGCACCAACTTCATTCCTCGAATATACAGGACGTGTGTGGAATGCACTCCTGAACAACACTTTTCAATGTGGTAAACGCGCTTTAAATCGTGGATTTGGGACCCCCAAGAAAGTGCGGCCTAATGCTAACGCATTTTTCTCGTACTTAACGGTAAATGTGCACTTTTCTCTCTCATTTACTCTAACGCGCACACCTTTTCGCGAAATGTTAGAAAGCCGCCTGGCTCTAAAGTGTGAAGACTGCGGAAGTTGCGTGGTGACAGAGATAAATTTAGTTGGTGCATGACGTTTTGCGCACGTTACAAGCGTTACTTAAGCGTGCGATGTCATTTAATGTGTCGTGTTTGGGTCACTTTGCGAGGGATGCGGGCCTAGGAAATTGCCTTTCACTCGTGACGCCTTCAGTCGGTAAATGCGAGTAAAGCGCTATTATGCGTGAGGCGAGCTGAAGATTAAAAAAAAAACATATAGAGCAATGCATCCCACGAGGAACGATTACAACAGAAACAAACGGACATAAACAAACCGGTTGTCCCCAACTTTATCCTTTCTATCTGCAACGTCAGATGGAAATGGGCTTGCCGTTCGAAGCGTGATTGCAAGAAGCCGTGAAGAATTTTTCCCGACGGACCAGGACACGCACGCTGGGGACGCCTCAGGCGAGCTTGATATCAAAATTCTGCTTTCCTTTTGAAAGCGGCTACAACTATAGCCTAAAATTGCATTTTCGCTCGCACCGATGCGAACGCCGGATGGGACTGTCCACAAGGCTGACTTATCGTTTACGTGCTTTTCTTCTTGTTCGTGCGTTACTACTATCGTCGTCAAGCGCTTATCCAGAGGACCTTCAGGTTCACGACAATTTTGATAAAAATGCGCAAGTCCTTTTTCTTAACGCGTAAAGAGAACTCGTGTGTAACGCACTTTCTTTTTCCTGTAGTAAATTTAAGGTAAGTCCGTATGAATGTAAGTGACGCTTAGCTTTTTGCTTAGCTTGACGCTGTTTAGTGTGTAGTTGAAAATCGCATCCATTCGAGAGCACTGCGATATGTCACATGCTTTCACCTTTCGTTTATTTTCCACCTGCAAACAGTGGCCGGTTGTGTTACGTAGTGTATTACGCAGTGTTCACGAAATCAATGAGATCGTTAATAGTGCATGACCTGGCGTTATGCAAGAACACAGGAAACTGAGACTTCTATGGAAGAAGTTTTGTGGTAACAGCCACCTATTGCTGACAACTACAACGATCCGAGTATGCCTAGTGTTTATTTTATACTGCCTAAATGCAGGCCACCTGTGGTATTGCAAGCTTATACCCTATTACGTGACCACAATAGTCATGCAAGGGTACTGTAAATTAATATTTGCACGAGCGGAGTTGAAATATGCAAGAAAGAATAATTCCATAGAAGGAAGGCATCGGAGGAAAAAGAAATGTGTTTAATAAGTAGAGCTTCGAATTATATCCGGCGTTTCAAGCCATTAGGTGTCGCACACTTTACACTTCACTGCCAACATTTACCGTGGATTGCGATAGGGGTCATAATTTCATATTCACGAGCAATAAAACGCGAAGGAAGTAGCCTCAGCGACGGGCGACGCGAAGGTAACACCTGAAGAAACATATTGCAACTACCCCGCCGCATTTCACACGCAAAAGTTCGGCGACGCACGCCACAGCTTCATGCTCTACCCGGTGCTGTCAGTAACGATCTAATTCACAGAAGAAGAACTCCGGAGTTTTGAAAGCCGCGACGGCCTTGACCCAGGAGTGGAATACGAAAAGCGCGTGTTGCGAGGAGAGCGCAGGAGCGGTCGACCAACCGCTCCGGTGACACACACACACACCGAACCGTGTCGGATGAAAGGCAAGCTCTCCATCTGCGGGAGAATAAAACCGAAACAAGCCCGAAACTCTGAGAGAAAGAGTGAGGCAGAGCGACAGAGGGAGAGGAGGAATAGCTGGGGTGCACGAACGGCGGTATCGCGAGTGGGTCTTTCAACATCTGGCACTCTGGCGGGCGTCGCAGATTTAATCCAGCTTGGTGAACCATCGCCAAGTCCATGCACACGAAGAGAGGCAGGCGACACCAGGTGCCAAGTCAGGGGTCGCCGCCGCTTACCTGTTACGGGCGCCGAGGAGAAGCCTGGCAAGCGCGGACCGGGCCAGCGGCTTCGGCGAGGAGCACCGACCGCGTCGCCTGTTGCATCTGTGTTATCCCCCCTTCGAAGCTGGCTTCATGGCACGACGACGCCGGGCCAGACACCGAAGCGCGCGCGCGCGATTAGCGGGCTACCGTTGCCCAGGAGATGGCGCAGGCCGCCGCCGTGGCGAGGCGCTGGCGGCGCTCTCTGATCAATACTGGAAGCACTCGGCGTGCGCCTCGAAGTTGCGTGCAGCGCGATGAAACCATGCAGTCGAGGACCGACCAATTGCGCGAGAGGGGAGGAAAAAAAAAAAATGTCGAACCCGAGATCCGTCCTCCAGCTAGTAATCAACGCGTACGCTTTCGCGTACTGCCAAACAGGTGCAAGAAAAGTTGTGAGCGTCTAAATTGCCGAGCATGTTGTGCAGCACGAGACAAGGGCAGGTTCAAAGTGAGCGAAAGTGGTGCGGGGGCTACGTTGTCTCGCGGAAGAGTCCACGAGCACCCCTGTGCAGTTTCTCACGATTCGTGGTGCTGTGCAGAATTGATGAGCGAGAAGGAGCCGGCGCGCGACTGGCACCGCCGTCGTCGCTGCTGCTGGCACCCATGTTGGGCTTTGGGCCAGCAGTCGGTTCACACGCCGAGCAACCAAAAGGCGCACAGCGCAGCTGTACCGGCAGGCACCGTTTTCTTTGTTTCGTTCTTTCTTTTCCTTGTAGACGAAAATCGCGAATGCAATGAAGTTATACGAGCACGCGTTGTCTATCTTTAGTTTTATTGTCTTTCTCAGACTATAAGCAATTATTTGCACATAAGAGATACAGTTGCACAAAAAAAAAAAGAAATACTAATACGAAGGAAGGACACAGATACACAGATTGGAGTGCTCTCTTCATTTCATTCATTTAAAATGTTTGCGAAATGCAATTCATTTAGTCCAGAATAACAATTTTTCACCAGAATTAAGAATAACTTAAAGAGAACAGTAGTTAAAGAGCACCAAACCTTATACTTATCGCATAATCAATTACAGAGCCTCTTTCGTTGGGGAAAGTCCTTGCCTAATTAATGCTGAACACTTCAGTTGTAATCTTCGACTACATGTTACGCGTAAGCTAGAGCATAGTTCTCATGTTCACTCTTTATAAACGTGCTTTGTTCAAGGCCTCACCGTTTCGTTCAAAGCACTGCAAGAATTCAATAGAACGTGACACCGCATTGGAAGGTACGAGGCATCCCTTGGCACAAGAAATTACGCTTGAGACTGAATATACTACGTTCTAACGCGGAGGGACACGGGATATAGAAACACGTGCATTTAAAATTGTTTCACAGCTGTATTTTCCATTACAGCGACACACTACTGTGAAACAAAGAACGGATATCTCAAGAACAAGAACATAGCGTAGATGTTAAAGAATTCTACCCACGCATTCCTGAATGTTGCTCGACTCGATGCTTCATATGGACTCAAGGAACTGGACGGCAGTGCCACCTCTCATCTGACGGTGATCCTATCGCTTCACGCTGCGCGGTGATTTTTGAGCGAAAATTTAGTTGCTTATGCAGTAATTTCATCTCACTAAGAGCATCACTGCTACTCATTAGTGTTTCTCTATTTTAAACATTCTCTACCACATTCCGACAAAGTATTTCTGCCTTATGAAAATATAAAGTTCAAATACCAAAACGACAATTTTCTCAAAATTGACCTCAATACCTTTGAGATACCCTTTATTTGAATCCACTGCTTAACCTTAACCTTAATTATCGTTATCATTAAATTTGTTTTTATTCCTTCTTCGTGATGCAAGACTGATTACTGCATTGCGCATTACTTTATTTTATTTATAATCGGTTTCTTTCGTACTTTGACTTGCTCAGGCCCTCGGCGTGCGTGCGTGAGCTCACCGCGGCTTTCGTCCCCCTCGCCTGTTTCTTTCTATCTCATCTTTCCCCTCCCTCTTTCCCGTCCCCCAGACTAGGGTAGCTAACCAGACGCATTTCTGGTTAACATCCCTGCCTTCTCTATTTATTTCCTCCTCCTCCTTGAAGGAATCATCATCATCATTTGGGAATGGCTTTCATAAGTCCTATGACATAGATTACATCGCAGTATGTAATAAACTCAAGAAATTGGGAAGTAAATAAGGGAACGCAGCCTAGGTGCTCCTGGTCCATGCAACTGTAAAGAATATATAAACAGGGCGAAAAATGGAGAGAGCTTCGATTTGTTTAGGTGACCTTTCGAGGTTCAACTGTGCTGGCGTAAGTCTCAAAATAAATTACGTTTATGCATTGAAAATTCAAGTGCCACATATTCGACCACCAAGAACCCAAACCAAAGGAGCTCTGCCACTCCCACTACTTTTCGACTGAGAACCCATCCGAAAAGTCCAGCCCCTACGAGTTCTCAGAATGCATACACAGAAAACGGGCAGTCCCGGCACGGCCCTGTGGAAACTGAAGCGCAAGGTGCGCAGTGTTATTAGCGTCATTACCAGAATTGAACGTAGCAGAGAGGGAATGACAAAGACCGACACTACGAAACTAGCGCCTGCATTCGTCATGAGGAGAATCACCTACCTTCTTCCTTTCCAAGACGCCCGACAAACCGAAATCGACCAAGCAGATCGATTGATCCGGATTTCCTGTAGGGCGGTACTCGGCCTGCCCGAAAACACGAGAACATCCCGACTCAGCTAGCTGTGCACGACGAACACACAAGAAGAACTCACCGCGGCCACACTCATGGCCCAGCGCGAAACACTCCATGCTACATCCCAGGGGCGCTCCGAGCTAGCATGACTATGCTAGCTACCCCCTAATGCCACATTTATGCGGAGACGAGACCAAACGTATGCCACCTGATCTACGAGTAGGAATTCATGTGGACACCGTCCCACGTCGCATGAACCCTCGCTACCACGCGAAACGGTGACAAGCCCGAGGAGCCATGCTGCGCAAAACGCAAGAGGACGCAGACACCTACTTTACTGACGCCAACTTATGCCCGCGAAGCAGACGGCGACTTGCACTTACGTGGCGGTCGCAACGAACCGGGGCAGACCGATCGTAGCCGTGTCCGTACGCACGCTATCAAACAACACAGCGGAATCTGCGGCCATAGCCCTGGCTATCCGAGACGTTGAGGCCAGGAGCCAGTCGAAGTATGTACTCACAGACTCACAAGACGGCTGCCGATTGTTCCTTCGGGGAGTTCTACCTGCCGGGATCCTTCGCATACTGGTGCCTAGCCTCCAAATGGACCACGGGATAACCTGGTTTGCGGCGCACACCGGAGTGGAAGACAACGGTCGAGCGGATCGCCTGGCTCGAGGAGCGGCGCCCTATATCTCTGACACCCAGCAGCACACCGAGAGACTTACTCGGAGTGCAACGGCTGCGAGGGCGAACCAAAGCTCCACCTCACCCCAAGCTCAACAGGCGATAGGCGAGGAACTGGCGCCGAACACAGACAAATATCTACCTACACCTACATAGACTCTCCAAAAGTTCTCCCGGCAAACACAGTGACATATGTCCGTTGTGTGACTCCACCCGGACACTCGAACACATAAGTTAGCAATTAACGCAGCTTCCGGCAGACGCCGACTCGCCGTTACTTAACGACGCACTCAGCAACAGGTCGTGGGAGTCGCTATTCTCCCAACGGGGCTTGGGAAGCCAATTGGTACCCCTAGACGAGGCCCGGTGAGCGGCAATAGCCAGTGGGGCCCTGGAAGAGGGGCTGCACCTGCTGCAATCAAGCACACTCTTCAATTCAATGAAGCTCCCTCTCTCTCTCTCTAAAGACCCACTTACGCGGCCTTCAGTGTGGATGTTCTAAAGATATGTGTCTGACACAGGTCGTTTGATTTTAAGTGTCATTGACACATACCGCATACCGTGCTCAATGTGGCATGTTGTTACCCCCCACAAACAAATCTTGTCATCCTGAGAAGCAGAGTAATATGCGTGGCGTGTTTTTGCGCTGCACATTCGGCTAGTAAATAACGGAAAGAACCGTGCCGGCACCAGCACGATCAATTGAATTGAACCACGCATTTCATTTCCATGTGGCTGCTGAAAGCGGTGAGGCCTTGCTGGGGTAATAGGGTAATACTTGTATATATATATATATATATATATATATATATATATATATATATATATATATATATATATATATATATATATATATATATATATATATATATAGAAGCACAACGACATTAGCAGGGAAGCAGGGATACGTGAACAGTGGACACGTATGTGGGCGAGCTATGCAAGTGAATGTCAAAACGTGAATGAAAGTGAGAAAAAAAAATAGCAGGCACCAGGGATGATCATAACGACAGCGTTACGACTTGACCGGATGATCAAATTGCAGACAGTAGAGGGTGCGGCATGAAAGCAATTCAACTGAGCAAAAGGGGCACAACCAACAGACATTAGTTTGATCACTAGCATGAGTGAAACTATAGCCGGCTATTTCTCCGCTCTGCAACATGAGCGAACGTATTTCAAGAACAGTCCTCGGCGGCGCTGCTTCGAGTAACTGTGTGGGTGTTAATGCGAGGCTCTTTGAAGCTATGTTGCACGGCTACGCCGACGCGCCAGCCGACGTGCCAGCCGATGCGCAACTACTTAGTAACCGCGAAAAATCTGAATACAGGCACTTCGCTTATGCTCTCTCATATGCTTGTCAGAAAGCGCAGGCATTCAACTGTCGATCCCACTCACGCTTTCGCAAGTTAAGCCGATTGCGTTGGCATACTGTGTTCCACCTTCTTTTTCTCGCCTGTCTTTAGTGCGCTTGTTCAACACTGTAGCATACAAGAAAGCATCAGGGTTAGTTAGGGTCGGGGATCTTCGCCAACAAGGACGATTAACCTGACTTTTCGGCTTGAGTGTAAGGTGTAACAAAGGACCACAGTGGTAAGAAAGAGAACGTCGCGGGAAGCGGCATGCCTTTTACGCCTGAGGGTGTTACAGTGAGTGCGAGGAAAAAGAAGAAAAGAGCTACGAAAAATACTGAAAGACATTGAAGAACTATAAGCATCATTAAAGAGATGACAAAACCGGCGCTAGTGGAAAAAGAAGCGGGATGAGTAAATGTCAACGGGGGCCCACGTATGTGCCTGTCCTTTTATACTGTTCCCGCGTGGTCGCGCTTTGATAGGATGGCACTGTATCAGAGTTACGGTGGCCGTTAAGAGGCTCTTTTATGGCGGCTTTGAGCCGAAGAAAAATGATGAGCCCCAGAATCGCTCCTGCTTTGTTCCCTCTCCTTTTTTTCAGTTTGCATGTTGATTCAGGTGCGTTGTAATCTTTTGATGAAAAGGCTTACGTATAAATAGTACACCCACTTACTTCTGTTCAGCTTATATTATACGGGGTTTATGAGGAAATAATCGACAGTGCAATGCTCTTGAGGCAGAGAGGAGGGGAAGGAAAAGAAGGCTAGCTAACTGAACATTCTGTATTTCTCGACCATACATGTGGGGAGAGGGTTCGGAGAGTGAAATAGCGAGCGAGAGCGTCCCCGAAGAGCGTAAGATGTCTGCAGGAATGTGTCAACACACTGTGTATCAGGCTCTCGTACCAGCACGTGGCGTGACATTAGCTCTTTTTCATCACATTTCTGTTCCGTATAAGTGTGGCATGATATGCGGCAAGGTGTTACACAAGGAACCTGAAAATAGCCTTTGAGCAACTATATGATTATAAATAAAGAGCTCAAAAGGCAGGAAATATTCGGCGAATGCGGTAGTGATAGGAAATGAAAGTACTTGATATGTTACATGTTTCACGAAAGATTGCATATGCACTGCATAAAATTATCCGTTCCCATTCTGGCTTCCGTGAAGGCAACTTCACAAAGAACTCCTTGAAGGAGCGGTACACGATAGGATGCTCTTGGTATCATGATTGCAAGAAGTGCCGACGAGAAACGTGTTCCGAGTACAATTGCACATGTAGCAGCTGGTCACGTTCAGCTTCCCCCACGAGTCTCTTTCGGGGCCATTCTCGATTCGACTAGAGAAGGAAAAAGTGAGGGACGAGGGAGGACAGTGGCGAAGAATTATGAGTAGGCTTCCCAGCCTCGTTGTTCGTCCTCAAACGATTGCTGTGCGAAAAGAAGTACAAGAACCAGCCTGCTGTACCTAACTCGAAGCTTGGGTATTACAGTGTCTTAACCGTTTGACTATTCCGTTAAGCGAATTGATGAGAGACGCGAAACGAAATTTCTTGAGGAAAACAATGTCTGGCCATGCTTCAACCCCTCGCTCAAAGGCTTTCCTGCTCAAGTTAGGCATAGGCTGTATTGATGTGATACATCTCCTTCGCTTGCAAAGACCTGCATGGTGCAACGGCCTGCTCCTCCAAGGATGTTACAGCTCTTGTATTTATTCGTACCGTTTCGTGGTCTTGCATACCACGATACTTGCGCACCATATGGTGCGCCGTCAACAACAAGTATTGACACCTGCAACTGCGTACGCCGAACCCTTCGTGCACGGCCTGCGGATGCCGCCACGAAATGCTTGAGCAGCCGCTCTTGCAGTGCTCAACTTTCAGCAGTCGTCTCCCTCGTGCTGCCGAGCAAGCTCCAACAGCTTGACCTTTCTCAACCTCCGCTCACTCGTTTTTTTTTTATGCTGGAAAGATCAAGCTTCAAGTAGACGCGACGTCCACGGAGCTGTTGTAGAATTTATTTTTTCAGCTTCAAGCACTCTACTCTCATTTCGCCTTTGTGTAATGTGATGCATTCTGTTCTGCTGTGGTTTCCTTTTATCTCTCTTCCTTCTTTCTTTCCCTCTTCAAATGAACGGGCGTGGCGTTTGGCGTTTTTTTAAGTGTAAATTGCTAGCCTTAGATTTTTTGAACCGATAACAATAGCAACGATGACGATCACGACGATAATGATGATGGTGATTATATTATCAATCAATCAATCAATCAATCAATCAATCAATCAATCAATCAATCAATCAATCAATCAATCAATCAATCAATCAATCAATCAGTCAATCACGTTTATTTAACGTGCCCAGGAACAACCCTAAGGCTTGTGTGTGCCGAACAGTTAAAAAAGAAAAAACTGCAAATACAGTAAAAAAGATCATTAAATAGAAAAAGACAATTATGAAAAGCAACTGTTTACAACCAACAAAAGCCAAAGTGTATCCTTAACAGAAAGGGGGTGAAAAAACACTAACAATGCGTGGGAGTCAATAGAAATAAATTAATCAATCAATGTTTAGATTACGGGACCACACAGACAAAAAAAAAAAAAACGACCACGAGATTGCGATACTGGCGCACAGGTAATCTAACGAAAATATAATGTACAGCTTTAAACAAAATAGAAAGGCAGAACAAAAACATCCATTCACATAAAAGTCATTCGGGCATAATACTGGGACACAACACAGGACATGGAAAATTCCTAAATCAAGTTCTCATCTATCTACAAAGGTAACGTAAACGGTAAATGAACAGGAAATTATTGAGCACGTACAATGAAAAAAAGAAACTCTACAACTAAATGTGCGAACGTAAGGGAAAGTGCATAAAGAAAGGGGAAACGATTCATGTAACATACATATAAATGCAATGCACCAAGAACTGTAAATGTATGAGAAAGGAAAAAAGGGCTGAAACGCTAGACATATCGCCAGGCAAGCTGAATATTTACTATATAACATGGCGATAGAGAGCACGTACTTATACCGAGAAAAACTAACCCAGGACAACATGAAGCTGTGCGTAGAACGACGAAAGCGACTGATGAAAAATATAAGACCCGCGAAATAGGTGCAATGCAGATTTTTAATTCAATGCATTGCAGAATCTTTTCTCTGACAAGCTGGAACGAAGAATTGTCGGTGCTCCCTTGTGGATTTCTGCGGTATCCGAAGCGCGACATAACCAGGTAGCTCAGCGCCATTCAGGCTTCCGTGAAGGAGCCCACAAGTTCGACTCTCAGTACCAGGAATTCGAACGAAAGCAGGATTTTCGCCGCCAACTCTCAAGCAGCTATCTCTACTCATGCTGCACGAGACATATACAAGGACAATCTCCAGGTTTACACTGATGGCTCGACAACTGTGGATGGATCTACAGGACCCAGCTGTGATCTGTCCCGAAAAAGGAGCGACCATTCATTTCGAAGCATCTCACTGGACAACGTCGACTGCTGCGGAGCGTGCTGCACTTCACAGCGCACTTCACATGATCCATGAAGACCTACGTAGAAGATGGGGCATATTCAGAGACTCCAAGGCAGCCCTGCATTGTTTGCTATCCGCTCTACGTCGTGGACCCCAAGACCAACTTTTGCTAAAAATAAGGCAGCTATATCACCAGCTAGCAGAGAAAGGACACTGAATCACTTTTCAGTGGCTCCCAGGCCACTGCGGCATCAAGGACAACGAGAACGCCGATGACGCTGCTAGGAGGGCTTACGCAGATTTCATGAAGGAACTCATTCCCTTATCAAAAAACTGACGCAGCAGTAAGGCTTCGCATACTAGCGCGTGACGCCACACAATCCATGTGGAACACGCCAGCTTTCCGAAATACTCGACTGCACCGCTTGGAAGGAAGGAAGGAAATCAACTTTAGTCAGGTCCTGCAGGCCACGAGAGCTTCGGGCTCTCATGGAGTGGGCGTCTCCCACGACGGAACCGGGAGGTTGAGTTTCCTGGCGGCGTCGTGGACCTGCTGGACGGCCCAGAGTTGGGGAGCGAGTTCTTCGCTCCGGATTGCCTCTTCAAACTTGCGCTTGTCCTGTTCGTAGTTTACGTGAGCTTGCGAGCACGGCCAGAGTAAATGATAAACGTTAAGGGATGTATTGCAATTGGTGCAATAAGACCTGTCGTAGAGCTCAGGCATGTAATGGTGTAATCTGTTTTGAGTGGGGTATGTGTCTGTTTGTAACATTCTGAGTGTAACTGCTTGAGCTCGAGTGAGCGTGCGGTGTGGCGTGCTATATTGTCTGCGTTGTAGGTAGTAGTGTTTAGTGACTTCGTTGTATGTAGTGGGCGCGTCCTTATTCTCCGAGTGGTCGGGTGAAGCCGCGCGGTCTGTAAGCGCGCGCGCAGCCTCGTGTGCCGCCTCGTTAAGGTTGGGGTCGTCGCCGAGCTTTGGTCCTAAGTGTGCCGGGAACCAGTATAGGAAGTGTTTCTTAATCTCTTTCTTTGAAACAATTTTGAGAGCCTGTGCGCAGACCGTGCCCTTCTGGAAAGCTCTGATAGCGGCTATGGAGTCGCTGTAGATATGGGAAAGATTGTCGTCGGTGAGCGCAACAGCGATCGCAACCTGTTCGGCCTGTTCAGGCTTCCTTGCAATTACCGTGGCTGCATATCTTGTGGATCCGCGGCCGTCCACAACCGCCACTGCGAAAGCTTTGTTTCCCGTGTATGCCGCCGCGTCCACAAAAGCTGAGCGTTCACGGTTCGCCAAGGCTTGGTTAAGAAGGAATTGTCCTCTCGCTTGTCGTCTGCCCCTGTTGTTTTCGGGGTGTACGTTTCTGGGTACCGCTTGGACCCATCCCTCTGACTACGTATTCCATCTGGACTATACCGAATCAAGGGAACTGTTCTCTGCCGACCATGGCTAGGAGTACCTTTCACGAAAGCATTTGCTTGCCACATTGGAATGACTGGCAATGCTACCTGTGATAGTTGCGGCAGCGAGGAAACAATCGAACATATTCTCCGTCATTGTCCTCCCTACAGCTCTCAGAGACAGTCGCTCGTGACAGCGTTGGCACGCCTCGACGACTGGCCGCTTTCTGAGCAATATTGGAGTGCCGGCTGATACAACCTTCACTCCAGAAGACGATGAAGGCGCTACTGAGGTTTCTCCGGTCAAGCGACCTGCTTTAACAACTATGACACTCCTGCGTTCCTTTGTGTGTGTGTGTTTCTAATCTTTCCCCTCTCCCACTCTTTTCATGTATGCACACATTTCTTGTAAAGATATTTCTGTCTCCCCTTACCCCTTCCCCATTGCATCTAAGCAAACTTGATATCTACTGTTCGGTTAACCTCCCTGCCTTTCTCATCTCTTTTATCTCTGTCTCTCTATACAAAAACGGAAGGTCTGAGCGAATACGTCGGCAGGTAAGGGGCGGTAGTGAGGGTGAAGTGAAGCGCTACAAGATTGACCATTGTCAGCGCAATAACTGTGGCAGTAAATTGCTATGAGTTTTTTTTTTCAGGACTCTTTCTAGCTTATCATTGTAGGACTTGGAAGTTCCATTCCACACCACCGGTGCGTATTCGAGATGGGAAAGACATATAGCCTGACACAGCACTGGGACAGGAGTGGAAGGTTTGTATTCACGTGAGAGGCGACAAACAGAACCTAGAGACCGCATATCGTGCAAAGCAGTGCGTTCTGGCTGAGACCATTATTTTTTGCACCATGCTGCAAACGACAACAGGTCACACTGAATAATAATAATAATAATAATAATAATAATAATAATAATAATAATAATAATAATAATAATAATAATAATAATAATAATAATAATAATAATAATAATAATAATAGGCAATCAAAGGTGTTTATTAAAGTTCACAGGAATAAAAATGCAAGCTCACACACACACACATACACACGCGCACGCACATAAAAAAACCCAAGATTAGGTAATTTGCAGACGACTGCATCATGTATAGAGAAGTACTAAACCGACAAGATCACATTAGTCCTAACAAGGATTTTACTTTGATAGCCCAATAATGTGAAAACTGGCAAATGGCCATCAACTTTGATAAAGCAGTTTCAATATCAGTAACAAAAGCAAATGTAAACGTATTTTTACCTACGGCGGTGATAATACCATTCTTAACACTGTCACTCAGTATAAGTACTTGGGCGCCGCCATATCTTCAGATTTAGGAAGGTCGGCTCGTGTAGAGCATGTGGCAAGCTAAGTGATGCGAATGCTGATGCTCTCAAAGCGGGCTCTGCGATACTCTACGAAGGAAGCCGAGCTCTTGGCCTATGGGAGCATCACAGGTCCTATCTCAGAATATGCGAACGTGGTGTGGTCTCCCTTTGCCCAAAATCAAATAGCTACTCTTGAGGCTGTCCAGCTAAAAGCCGCACGTTTTATCTGTAAGATATATAGGCGCACCGGCTCGCCTACGCAGATGCTATCCGAGATCGGCCTTTATACACTAAGCAGTCGTGCGATGCTGTGCCGACACAAATTTTTGTGTCTCATCCTGCATAATGAGGATCAAGTGGATTCTGACACGTACAGTTCCTGTAACACATGTAGATAAAGCCGTCATAAGCATCACCTTGCACTCCAAGTATATTCTTGCGCTAATAGTACATTTAGTTTTTCGCTCTTCCCGCGACGTGTTCGCGACTGGTATGCTTTAGCCCAGACGGTAGTCGCACAGCCCACTGCAGGAAAATTTGTTGAACTTGCTGGCTAAACAGTACTGTCAGCAACGAGTAAGTGATGTAATCATTGTTGTGTTTATCATTGTTTTATAGACCAGGTGTTTTGTGGATGATGTTATCAATTGTATATCTCTTATGCTTCTCCTTCTTTTCTTCTCTTTTTTTTTTCTTTTTGCAGAACATCATCTGTAGTTGAAATAAGTCGATTGTGCGTTCTGTTTTTGCCATATTCATTCCTTTTAAGATAAGTCCATTATTCTTAACACTTTCTAGGTACCCTTTTGTATAGTTATGTAAATGCCCGTACCACAATCTCTTCAGACCCTTCTCATCCACTCCTGTAAAAATTCCGGATGGGATTGAGAGTATCACGAAATAAATAAAAAAAAACATAATTTCACGAATACAAATATAAACAGAGCATTAAATGTGTACATCAACAGAACAAAGAGCAATAGTGGAGAAACAATCCGAAACAAACGATAACAGAATGACGGAACACACAACAGATATGAGAGTTTTTGTTAAGTCATATAATTTCCTCAGAAACGCCTTTCAGAAAATTATTCAAATTGGACGTGAAGATATCCAGGCACTCTGAATGGGTTGTATGTCGCCTGCAGTCTAGATAGAGGGTAAAAAAAATCTGAAGGCTGAAAGGTGCGCTGTTTTCTTGTGCCTTTCTGAGGAATGTAAAAGCGCACTTTTGAAAGGAAGTGCGAGCAGCAGATTTTTCCATGTAATAATTGGTGACGAAAAAGAACATCCGATTTATTGCGTCTACAGGTGAGGGTAGGTAGCGTGAGTGTCTGTGTTAGCTCTATCGAGATGGAAGGCTTTTGACAGAATTGATGTTTAAGTACAGTCTATAGATGTGAACTTTTTTTTTCACATTTTCGAGAAGTTCACAATTTGACCTGCAAGTGCCGCCCCAAACCACGGAGGAGTACTCAAGAACTGGAAGGCATACGCTATTATATAAAGTTACAAATTGCCCAGGCTGTTTGAAGGCTCTCGTCACCCGACATAGTGTGCCGAACTTTCAAAGTGCACGCTGCCTGGTCTGTTTAGCGTGGGGCAAGAAACTCGGAGAGCTATCGCAGTACACTCCAAGCGCCTTCGTTCCCTGAGCTCTTGGCAGGAGGACATCTTTAAGGCTATAGGGAAATAAACACCTGTTAGTCTGCCGCGTGAAGCTTACACCTTTCGTTTTTTGATGCATTTATGACCAACTTGTTTTCAGCTTTCCGTGATGCAAAATTAAAAAGTAATAATAATAATAATAATAATAATAATAATAATAATAATAATAATAATAATAATAATCTCTGAAAACCTTGCTGGTTGAGCCATGCATACGTTGCAAGATTCGTCGGACGATCTCGCCGCTGCCACCATTTGTTAGAGTTGTCGGACGATCTACGAGCTGTAGGCCGATCTCACCGCTGCCATTCAGATGTAAGATTTAGCAGTCGTAGCTGTAGGAAGGAGCTTGACCCTTCGTCGGGACTTAGGAGAGCAGGATTTATTTACATGTTATTTACAGTTGAACATGAGATACATCGACAGTCTAGCGTGACTCCCAAATGAGCCCGCAAGACGACCATATAGCTAACAGCTTACGAGCACACAACTCGCGAGTACATTTCGAGCACGACAACGAGCACACTCTAGCAGCCGACAATCGCTGCTTATAAGCACTCCGCTCGACGTCATAGTTCGACGTCTTTGTAGATGACCCGCCCTTTTGGAGGAGGCTGGCTCTCGACTTGGAGGAGGATGAGGGCTCACACACACGCGCACACATGTTCACGGTCCGAAATCGACACCACACGAATTTCGTAGAACTCGGAGCCGTTCCGGGTAGCGCGCTCAGGTAGCACATTGTTTTGTGCCTTGGTTGGCGCGTGGGAAGGAGCCCTCGTCGGCGTTCCCGCGGCAACTCCCCCACTCATAGCAGAACAGGGCGGCGTTGTCGTGTTGCGCGCAAAGCCTGCTTCGTCGAACTCGGAGCCGTCCCGGGTGGTGCGCCCGGGTAGCACATTGTGTGGTGTCTCGAAAAGCGCATGGGGAGGTTCCTCCACCTACCTCCCCTCGAGAACACCCCTCGCCACGTGGCTGCCGGTTATCCGCAGTTCTTTGAAGTGCGCCACCGTCCCGGTTGGATCGGAACACGTGCAGCGGGCTGAAATAGCTGCAGGCCGATCCTAACAACGTGTCTCCTTGTTTTCATTTTCTGCGTTCTGTACACGCCCACGGATACCTGCAAATTCTGATATTAAGGGCAGTCTTATGGCTAATATTGGCATACTAATAGCCGAGTCTTTTAAATAATAACATACACACTCGCATATTAAAGGAAGTCATGTAAGTAGGACTGGACACTCCTCTTTATGCACCTTCGTTTGATGCAGATGGGGATAAAGAGTTTCAGGCCCTAATAATACTTTTACACTTAAGCTCCCTCCTAAGAATCTCATCTTCAAGCTTTCTCACGAATCGGCTCGTATTGCTTCAGACTCTCGGCGCACTCTTCAGATTATACTGAAAGTGCAATCTCAATCTATAGCAGCAAGCGTAAGCCAGGCACTCCGTTTTTAGATTAACAAAACTATCCATTTGTTATGATAATGCCCTTTTCAATGCGATCGGTTCCTAAAAAGAGCTCCCTCGACTTTGATGTAAAGATCGGTATCATCAAAGCTGACTAGTAGCCAAGGTATTGAAAGGTTTGGTCGTAGCAACCTTTATTGAGCTGCACTCGCTCGGCAGGGCCTGTCGTTGAAGTTTGCGATAGATTAAGGGAGGCTTTTACGGTGCTTCATTCCGCATGATGACATTCTAGTGCAAGAGTCATCTCATTGCTTAATCGAAAACAAATCTGGTACGTGTGACCGGTGAGTCTGATCCTCGGTTAAGAAGTCGTGCTATCGCGTCGATGTCGACATCTTTCTGTAGTGTAGAGTCTCGCAGCCTCGAGTGTCCTTGCCTTGACAGTAACCCCGTGTGAAGTTTACAAAGAACAGCGCGACTTTCTCAAGAAAGAGGGCATTTCTTTCTGTGTTCATAGATGAAAGGATTCTGTTGTGAAACACGATGCGGATACGTGGAAAGAAAAGGCTGATGTGACGTACACCACCAGGCGCCGATGACTTGGCCCCAAGGCTGGCATGAACGAAGCCGATGACGTTGCAGTGTTGGTAAAAAAAAAAGGGACATCAAGCATTGCATAAGTGTAGATGCGATGTACGCAGTACATATACTTCACGAGTATATATTTCAGTGCCACTGATGTGGCGTGTGAACATTCCGATGAGTTTTCGCTGAGTTCCTGATGGGCAGTAATCTTCTGATGGCTTTTAGGTGGATGGGGATAGCGTGTCTGCTAGAAACAGCATCGGGGCTATTTGTGAGCACTGATAGAACTTCCCATGATTGTTATGAGAGTTAGTAGCTTCCATTGTTATGGTAGATACACTGAGTGCACCAGTCGGGAGCTCGGTGTTCAGTTTGTCTGCAGCTGTACATTCACCAGCGTGTGTCGTTTGTCTTCAACTTGGCTTGGGACGGCTTCGTAAAACCATACCGGCAAAAAAAAAAAATAAAATGATATGGCGGATTTTGGCGTCAATGTATTCATTAAGGCGATTTACTTTGACCGCTTCTGAATTTTGCGGCTGTATGGCATGTGGTTCTTTATGTTTCCCTATCATTACCGTACTTGAAACAGCGAAACACAATCCCCTTGGTGTTCTTTTCTGTGAGAACAATGCCCGCCACAGTTTTCGCATCGATGACTGTATGAATACGTATATTAGTAGACGTGTGAAGAATGGAGGATTACATATTGCATTATTTTCTTAGCACGAAAGAGTGCAAGGTACATTTGTTTTCCATGCATTTGATGTCTCCTTTACATCGTTTTTTTTCTGGTAATATTTGCAGTGCTTAAAATAGGTATTGCAGATAACGTCCCAATCGCTTCTCCTGCGCCACTTATACAAAATGTAGGCTTGAACATGTAATGCTTAAAGTCGGTTTATACTCCCGCTCAAACACGTAAATGCATGTATTTTTGAACACCATCGCTGTTTAATTACGACTACTTGGGAAACATTGTAACGATAATCTATAATGTGTAATCAGGGGGATATTCTTCTCAATATTTCGGGAGCCGATATAGCTCTTTTATGTTTCCTTCTAAAACTTGTGCAGAAAACAGTTTGATGACTGAGTATCTGTGATTTTGTAGAGGCCCTTAGGTTTTTGTGAGACATAGAAAATAAGGTGCAGGCTTAAAAAACGTTTGCACCATTTGGGGCTTATCTTTTCACACAATAATAATCATCATTTGTCTTGCTTGCGTTTCCTTTTCTTGAAAACATTGCGCTCGCTACTTTCCTGTCGAAAATGCTATCTCACGCTGATTACGCACTTCATAAGAAGCCAACAAACAAAGACACCAAGGACAGCATAGGCGAAATTACGTGTACTTAATAATTGAATTAAATGAATGATAAATATAATAAAAACGAAAGTGATATGAGGTGCTGGCTAACACTTTCATGTTTAGTTCTAGTAGATAAACATAAATACCCTAGAAAGTAGAGGAGAAAACCGCGCCGCGGTAGCTCAATTGGTAAGAGCATCGCACAAGTAATGCGATGACACAGCCTCATGCCCCACCTGCGGACAATTGTACTTTCATACACTTTAATTTTCACTAATTTGTCAGCTATTTGATTCAGTAAATCAGTGCATGTCATTTCCCCTATGCCATTTTTGGTGACTTTGTTGACTTCTTACGACATGACTAATAAAAATCGGTCCCTCGTTTTCTTGTCTTCTCGTTGATTACACATGTGACCTGGAAGCACCGGGTTCCCGGCGTTAAAGAAAGGAAAGATCCACAAGATAAATGACAATTATACATGTGGGACAAAATGAGCCCCAAAGGGTGCAAGCTTTTTTAAGTGTTTACTGAATACTGTTGTGCAGACGATAAAATTCGATGAATTTCATCACTGAAACTGAGTCTCTTTGAAGGCTTGTTCCCTCTTAAATTACATTTCGCTTGTTGCTAACCGTGATTCAGCACTAAACCGAACCAAGCTACCAGTACAATGATTATTAAGTAAGGAACACCTTACTCTTTCTCACACACAACTTCAGTGTCAGGACTAAGCAAAGGCCTGCAGTTTGTCTTTGGCGTGCAGCTCCATGGCGTGCTAAACGAACCTTTTCTACGAGCTCATGCACAAGGCCTCTCCTGCGAAGAAGACCAGGACAATGGGCCAGTGGCCTCCTTTGTACGCAAGTAGGACGTGTGGGAAACCCTACAGAGAAGAGTCCTGGTGGAGCTATTCATTTGTGGCCTCACCTTCTCTCGCACGTCTTGATTTCATCCCAAGAGGTTCTCCAAGGAGTCCTATGAATGGGGAAGCAAAAGCCGGTGGCGAGAAGACAGCGTCGTTCAACACCGCTCACGAGTGAGCCGAAGCTAATTTCCATGGTAATGGGCTGGCCGCACGCGTACGGTGAATTCTTTCGAGAACAATGGAGAAATAAACGCACTTCACTTTCTTGTTAAGAGCCCCGCTGGGAGTGGCACAAAAGCATCGGAAGGCGAAGCTTCTCGGAAAAGTATGTGTAGCCGCAGGAATGCAGGGTTGGCTTGTAATGATAAACAATCAGGGAGGGAAGTGCATCGTCGAAGACAAAGAGAGACGCTCTTCTGACAAGTAGTGGTCAGCGCGAGTTATCGCATGTGTACCTCGAAACATCACGTCATTAGCGATGACATAATTCGACGAAAAGGAGGCCTGAGGAGGTGTTACACAAGCTGTTCTGGTTCTGTTTCAATTAATGGCACGTAGATCTTGCTTGGAGCTCAAAAGAATGACATGTTCTCGAAGGCCATGTGCCGGCCTGTGCTTAACCATGCCTTTCGTCATTTCTATACAAACATTTGCAAGGCACTGTGCTGAGCTGTTCGGAGAATGACAACTTATGGTGACCAAAATAATAAGCTTTAGGTATAGCAGGAGCGTTGCGAACAGTATTAGTACTTCCTGAATGGCTTAAAACTTTTCATTAGATATCAACATCGTGTCATACTTGGAATATATGAAATGGCTATGCAATAAAACACTATAACAAAAATATTCGTCGTAACACCTTTAATATATCTGAAGTTCACAAAGCCGAAGTTCCTTATAATGTGAGCGATGAAAACAGCTTTTAAATTATTTCACAATGGAGCGGGCGCTTTGGTAACGCTCAACGGAGTTAGTAAGCGCACCAATGCGGAGATAAAGGAATGATTTCGTTTTTTAGCGACGCTTAAGTTGCGGCAGCGCACATATGGCTTTGTATTGAACCTGCACTCATGACGGGAGGTTCATGGGGACGGGGTTGTCTCGTGAAGCTCCTATCTCTGAAGCTCCGGTTTCTGGCCCAGCCTATTCTACTGTCCCTCTTTATAGGAGAAGGTTATACGTATGTGCAGAAGCCGAAGAAGGATGCGAACATATAATGTCTTGCAGAAACTGAAATAGGTATGGCCATGGCATCCATTTTCATCAATTTTTCAATGCTTTATTTATGATAGTGGAAATGCTGGCAACATCTATCTGGACGCCCTCTCCACAGCGGCGTTGTATTCCTGCATGAATAAAAAGATTGCACAAAGTGCAGGGAGTCTATACAGCGAATAAGTAGTTCGCTACCATACACGAAGCAGTTACTTTAGTAAAAATAAAAAAAAAGACTTAAAGAGAGAAAAATAAACCGATTTCATCACGAATAACAGTCTTGCAGCATGCACACAGCACATGCTTTAGAAGAAGGCAGGCAATAAATGTATATAGAAAAGAAAATAAAGTGCATAGGCTGCTCCCGAAGGCGCAACGTCTTCCTTTCTCCCCTTCATACAAATACAAGTATTAGCAGTTCCAACGCAAAAAAAAAAAAAATGGTGATTTTGCAAAAGGGACCGAAAACTGGAACATAAAAGAACACTCGAAGAAATGTAAATAAAACATTTACGCTCATTTGCTCTCAATATTTCGACACTAGGTCAATCTCGCGTAACAACGCTGTTAGAAGCGGCAGACATGTGGAGACACGTTTAAGGGCCGCGCTTTTCTTTCTTTCTTTCTTACTTACTTTCTTTCTTTCTTTCTTTCTTTCTTTCTTTCTTTCCTTCTTTCTTTCTTTCTTTCTTTCTTTATTTCTTCCTTTCTTTATTTTTTTACGAGGTGCGGCGAGAACAAAGCACCGGGGAATTCGGTATAATTTTTCCGACTAGGAGTTGCGGGAGGCTGCACGCTTCCCACAGAACGCCTGCCTCGACTTCTTCGTAGCGGCGAAGTTCTCATTCTGCTTGAGCCGCCGACGTATACGCACTAGTCATCGACGCCTTAGTTGCGTCCTCCGGTTCGCTTGCCGTGGTCTTCGGCGTAAACGACAACCTTAAACTTAATATGCAGAGGCGCACGTCTACAAAAGCTTCCTCTCTATTGCCGACTCCCGGCACCTTGCAAATGAGCCGAAGTCGCTGGCTGAACTCTCTGTGAAAGCTAACCACAGAAAGAAAAGATGGCACTGGCGACTTGCGCGCTGCCATCGAGGAGCCGGTCGTGGTCACGTCCTGGACGTCAGAGGTCAAAGCGCAGTTCTTGTCATCAATTAGCGAGGCGTGAAAATTATCCTATGCGTGCGGGCGGCATTAGCGCACCGAACACGATGGCTTCTCGGTTGGGATGTTCTTTTTTCTCTCCGAATTTCGGACTCCCAAGTTAGAGGTGCGGCCCATACACGGGTAGGGCCTTTACTCGAGATTATACGATAGTTCGTTGCGTTGACGCGTTAGCGCATAATTCAAGAAGCGTCACAATAATAAAAGCGCAAACATGCATTCGACTCATTGCTGTTCTGAAAACACATTATTGTTTGTGACACGCATGGATAAAAACTTATCAGAAAGTGTTCCGAATTTTAAGATAACGTCAATGTTCTAGCAGAAACATTAAAAACACCAGACTTTATAGCAGTATGCATATGTGCGAACTTTACTTGCACGCGATTATACCGTATGTTACACTGTATACAGCCGGTCGAGCAGTGGAGGACGGACGTTCAGCTCGTCCGTCGAGCATTGTTCATAAGCGCTGCATGAAAAACGTACTCAAATCAGCTAGCCTGCCGACATATCGTGCAGCATTTGTACGCGTCGCACATTTGTGAAAGCATGGTGGTGGTCATCTTAGGGAAATCGTTAAAACCAAACTTGACAGAAAGAAAGCCGAAACTATGTAATTCAGCTGCAAGGTTCATTGCCTTTAGTCATGGACGTTTCGTCTTTTAAAGCTGGTTTTCACGCTCTGAATAGCACTGCAGTATTTCCATTGCTTTTTGTTTTTTCACCTGAAGAAAACTTTTTTAATTTGTCAGACGGTAATCTGGTAACTGAAACATGGTTATATTAACACGCGTTCAGCGGCGCAGGTCAAATCATTGCCAGATTCACATTTATATCTAGACTAGCTGACGGCTGAAATTTCTAGGCACACCTAATGTATCAAAATTACGTAACAGTTCTGCGTTGAATTGCTTTTGCTATCATTCTCTGCAGGCTACCGCTGTCGAATTTAAGCTGAAATCAAAAGGCTGTAGAGTTTTGGTGTATACAAAGCGCAGACTTTCTATAAACTAAAAAAAGCGAAAGCAACAAAAAATAGTTTTATCGCAGCCAGAAGCGCAGCACACCACATATTGAGGGAGTGCAATATCCGTTCTGTTGAATCTAAGGTTCTCCGTGACGGCGATCCATAACACTGTTTTGTTTTATACTTCATTGTTTTTGCCTGACAAAAAACCAAGCTCGGCAGGGTCTGGACGAGGGAACGATACGGTATAAACTGCCATCAGTATAAGAAGGCACTTTTGAAAGAGGCAATAGCGCTTATTTGTTTCAGCAAAATTAAAATCCCATCCATTGCGAAATCTGATCAGATCTATGGAGTATATCTAAAGTTATTGCAACACTATTGGCTAGCGTTTTCGCTGTAATGCGTGTCTGACCTTTTCTGATAAACTTTGTGATATTCACTTCTGCTGAAACAGTCATAAGTCGGAAGGTCATTCTGTAGTGTTTGTGTTGCTCTTAAGTTACCTTCCATAAAAGAATAATGAAAAAAGAAATTAGTGTCATTGAGCCGTATATAAGGTCGGCAGCTGTACCATGGAAAGCGGGATGATGACAGAAAAGAGCAAAACGAAACGAGCCTTAAAGTGGGTGATGAGTGTGACCAGGCAATATGAACTTGAAATTAAAATTCCGTAGTTTTCGGAGCCTTACAGAGCCATTAAACAAAACATGTAAAAAGAACAGCCCAAGAAGACGCCTGGTATACGCAATAACAATAACACATACCTGAAATTCATTCACTCCGATGAGACACATGGTTTAAAACACGGCGAAATAGATTCCAAATCTTTACTGCTTTTTAACAGAGTATTCAGCAGTAGAATGTGAAAGTTGCTCTGACGGGGCAACTTGAAGGGAATTATAGAGATGTCCACCCAATATATTGTTACGGGGATGTTGGGGATATCGACAAATTGTGTTTACAATGTGTGTACAAGCAGAGTCAATGAGGTTAAGATGGCTGACTAGTAACAACGCGCAGCAGCCGGTGTCTGGCGATCTTCTTCTAACTCTCTCTTCTTTTATCATTCCGTAACAATATAAACTCACCTGCTTCAGGCATCATATACGGACATCGCACATCACGGATAATAAGGATAACGTGTCTATATTACAAGGAGTAGGTTTTCGAGTTGGCATTGCAGACCGGTCAATCTATTATCTGGCTTCCTTCACTGCATGGAGGTCCGCATCTTTACCAAGGTTACACTGTAAAAACCAGTTGTCACTTTAGAGTCGTATCTTTTTAATCATTTTTGACAAGCCATCTGTGTCATTCCGACAATTCCTTGCTATGGCCGTGAACAAGGTGGAACGAGAATTTGCTCGTTATAATAGCGCGATTCGATTGGCTGCCGTGTTCAGTGCATCATCGTGACACACCCCTTACAATATGACGACCTGCCGTCATCTTGGCGGTTAAATGCTTTGACATAGAGTTGTCATAGTATTTCCCGCTATTTAGTGCGGCATTTTTTTACAGCGTTAGTGTGTAGGACCTTCGATAGAAGACTGATTTCTTTATGACCTTGTCGCTATCTTAGTCGCCGTATTTAGGGTGAAGAGATATTTAATTCCCACAGACCCGCAACATTGCAGAGACAGGCAACGGACAGACACGAAGCCAGTTCATTCTTTGAACATCCTTTCTCTGTTATTGCCCTGTTGTGGCCTGTACTGCATGTATTAGCGAAGCGCAAACATGCTCAAACTTTTATTATTAAAGAAAGAAAACACTTGTCGTTGATCGCCGCATTTGCCAACTTCTAGATGTTTAACGGGCTTAATTCATTATCTTTTGATCGTCCACAAAGACAAAGGTGTCACGCATAGTTGTAAATTACTTGGCTTAATCTTCAACTGTAGAGCGTTATCACATCGAAGGCTGCAGTCTATTCACTGCATAAATTCTGGTGTACACTATCATCAGTTCTTTCTGGCCTGTCCTGCTCTACTGTCTGTCGTTTGTTACTATTCATTTATTTATTGTGTGCTGCAAACATTTCACAGGTTCGTGCAGGTGAGGACATATGAAGGACACAAAAGAAACGTTCCAAAGTAATAAATTTAATATTCCTGTTTATTTGTATAGCCCGCGAGTATGCCGCCTTCTTGATAATACATATTTTTTTGCAACAAGCAATGATTTCGAAATGTATGTGCTTAGGTTTAGAAGTTAGAAGAGGGTGATGATGAGCTTTGGGCACGCGAGAACCAATGTGGAAGTACAAATCTCGAGAGCGCGAAGTGAGGGTTTGAGTGCTCTGATATTTGTAACGTTGGCATGAGTAATTGGAAACTTTCAGTTGTTGCGGTACCGGGAAGCCGTCGGGAGGCGTACTTTCAAAGGAAGTGGGGGTTAACGCGGCGAGGAGGGGAATAATGCAGTGATACGAATTCAGCTTTAGAAGAAGAGAAGCGGTTTGCCTGTCATTGACAGTCATCTGGAGTGAGGACAAATGCATTTCCTTTGCTTTAGCTTTCTTTTTGTCATCTATGGCACAATAGGCTCGAATCGACAGCAGTAACACTCAGCAAGGCAACTAGAAGTTACTTGGTTATCTCAGTCACTGCTTTCAGTGAAGCTTTTGTTGTTGTTGTTGTTTTTGTCATCTCTGGCGCAGTAGGCTCGCATCCAAAGCAGCAATAATGAGCGAGGCAACTAGAAGTTACATGGTTATTTCAGTCGCTGCTTTCAGTGAACTATAAAAGAAGGCTGGTTGCATGGTAATAATGTCGTTATCTCTGCGATGCATGAACATAAGCATGGCACAAGATTTCACGTGGCGCAGGACGGAAATAAACGCCATTGTATACATTGTCCTTCCTTGTATAGCGTTCAATTAACCACTTAACATGGATTCCAACATAAGCGTTTCATCTGCACAATGAGGTCTCCAACGGGCACTTAATACGACGTACTGAGTCTCCAGAATGTCAGATGAGCCATGTGTATGAATCCATAAAGCCTGTACAATGTAACTGCCCTGAGTACATGGAAGATAGACTAATGCTGACTGGTATTCTTGCCCCTTTGGACCGCAAAGCTTTGTTAAACGACGTTATATTGGGCCCTTGTCGTGAAATATGAATCTAGTTTACAGACCATCCAGGTCTCACTCTATTTTTTAAAAAGTGTGCTCCTGTGCTCTACGCTATGCGCAGGCTTTCCCGTTGTGTGTTTTGCCTCTTCCCTCTGTCGTGATTGTCGCCTATTTCTTTCTTTTTTTCTTCTTTTTTTCCTCTCTTATCCCCTGCTCACCGCGCACGGTAGGTGGCTAGAACAGTGTACCGCAGGCCGATCTCTATGCCTTGCATATAATTAATCTTTTGTCCCTCTTCCTTGCAATCAATTCACAACTGCAGGACGCGGACACAAGGTTTTTGCCGAAGTTTGTATCACGTTTAAGCCACACCGCGTGACACTTGAGGTGTGCATGGCGAATTCATTTCCTGTAGTAAGCAGGCTCTACCACAGGTCTTGAATGCAGAACCAACGCTGCCGTTGCCGCTCACCTTTCCTTGCACATTTCATTGTTCGAAAGTTGAGTCGTTTTCTGTCATGCATTATATCTGGCAACTAATCGTCTTTTATTTATTTATTTTTGTTCTCACCTTGGTCTTTGGATGCTCTTGTCCTCTAGCAAAAACGTGTTTGAGAGTACCTAACTTTTGTTCTATAGCGTGTGTTGTTAGTAGATCCCGAAAACTATGGCCATTGTGCCTACATTTTTATTTTCTTTCTTAGAAATCTAGCACATGGCTTGATGGCAGTTCTTCAAGTACGAAGCGTGATGGCTCGATGACCTGTAGTGGTGGCTTAGTGGCTATGGCGTTGCGCTGCTAAGCACGAGTTCGCGGGACCGCGGCGGCCGCATTACGATGGAGGCGAAATGAAAAAAAAAAAAACAAAAAAAGAAAGAAAGGCCAATGTACCGTGCATTAGGTCCACGGTGCGCGGTAGACAACTCGAAATGGTCAAAATTAAACCGGAGCCCTGCATCTTTAATCAGATCGTACCTCAGAATTCAATTTAATGGTGGCTCGATGGAAATGGGAATTGTTTCCAATCATGAACTTCCGCAACGTAGTGGCATGTAATGCTGAACATCACCAATCTCTTGAAGTAGTATGCACGCCTATTGTATACAGGGTTAAGTTGGCATAGTGGTGGTACTCCGCCTCTGATCCGTATAATCGTCGCGATATGTCTGGGTAGTGTTAGACCGGGTCATACAGCGTTTAAATCTGTGAGGCCTTTATGCCTGCGCTTTAAGAAGAGGCGCTCGGGTGCAGCAATTGCCGGCCTGCCTTGGCAAGGCTAGAAACGCCCTACAGCTAGCACTATATTTCCTTTGCAAAGCTTGGAAATTTCAGTGCATCAATCACAATCGCGAGGTTCACAGCTAAAGTTTGGGCCAATGCAACTGAGAACTTATTAATTTAGCTACTGAGCAGCCATTGCCATAGAAGCGCCGATACCCAGATGTAAGGGGTTGAGATCCTGGCCACGCGGGAGCTGTCCCTGTAAAAAGCCATACCCGAGCAAGACGAACCAGTTTGGTGCTTTCGAGGGTTGGTGCTACAAAACTGTGTAAATTAGTGCGTGACTAAGAGGAGTCGATAAGCGTACTTTCTGTGTCCTGGGTCTTATGCCGTTTTCCTCTTCGTGATATATGTTGCATATAAATTAGCTGAGTTCTGGTGTGCTTACATTTTGGTTAAAGGGAATGTTGTTGGTGGTGACTTCACAAAATCTCACTTCCTATTTCTTCTCACTCCTTCATGATCATCAAAGTTCATCTGGCTTATGTAAAGACCACCATTTCTACAGCCTGAAATTTTGGCCCTCAGCGTCATCTTAACGGGTTAGCCATATGCCGCGAAATCATAGTTGGGTCCTGAAGACGCAGCTCGCATGTAACACTTCCAGACACCGCAGCGGCCCCCCAAAGCAGCGAGGCTTTGCTTAAATATGCAACCGCGTTTCGCGTCACCAACCACCCTTTTTTCCAACACCTGTGACCTCATTTTTTCTCTTGCTCCCGGGCTGGTCTTACGTCGAAGGACACGCGAGCGAGATAAAGAAGCACGGAGCGTGCCACACGTCTTCAAAGCTCAGCATGACGTCCATTAGCGTGGAGCGTGCGACCCTCCTGCGTCTCTATCCAAGCGTGCGGTGCCCACGGACCCTCGGACGTAATGACCTAGACATCAAGGAAGACGTGAGCCGCATTGGGGCCGCGCCCTTAGGCAAAAACCGGCCAAATCTTGCGTGATGCTGTCGAGTCTTGACCGCAGCCCAAGAAAAGAAACCCTGTCCTTTGGCTCCATTGTATTTTATACTTCTTCGTCTTCTTTTCTCACTTTACAACATCGCCAGTGAGCGCTTGTCTTTCTCGTCTTGCTGCCTCAGCCCTTTCTGTCCCTTTCGTACCTTTCATTGTTTGGCATAACATCATTATTTTTATTTTACGTGAATGTATAGGAGAAGTTCGTGCCTTTAGAGGCAGCGGTTACAGCTCGATGGAAGTCGAACTAAATAAGGAAGCAGCAATGACATTGAAAAATACCGAAGAATACCACTGAATACCGAAAAAGAGCGCGAACGTTTGGGAAAGCTCAGCAGCGCAAGAGTAAAGGCAAGAGCACGAAAAGAGATCACAAGAGCAGACACGAACATACAGAGTTCCATTAACAAGTGAGAGTACAGAAATCCCAGAGCTCGAACAGCAGCTCACAGTTTTGCAGACTACGCATGTTAAGGGTCCAAAATGAAACAAAACAAAATCAAAAAGAAAACGAAGCCCAACTTTATTTTTTAGTCGTTTCAATTTCTTTCGTTGTGCATTCGTTTACTACCCACTGTATACTTCACCCGGGGTAAACAATGAGATTCATTCTCAGTTAAGCTCCCCTGCTTCTATCCGTACGTCCAGTCTGAATGCGTCAATTCTACTCACGAGAATAGTTGCGAAGAAACCAGGAGTAAAAATAAAAAAATACCTCAAAGTAGTACGAGCAATGTCTTTTCCGTGACGGATGTGTTTCCTAAAACTTCAAAGGAGGCAGGTCACAAGAAAGCCGTCAAGTAGGTACCAAGCCACGCTGCAAGCTTCAATAATGAGCGGCCCCACGGGCTGGGAAGCGTAGCAGGGGCCGGCAGAAAGTTAGGTGGGCGGATGAGATTAAGAAGTTTGCAGGCATGGCATGGCCACAATTAGTACATGACCGGGGTTGTTGGAGAAGTATGGGAGAGGCCTTTGCCCTACAGTGGGCGTAACCAGGCTGATGATGATGATGATGATGGTGATGATGATGATGATGAAAACGTTTTAAAGCAATCCCCTGACAGCAATGGTTCCAGAAACGTCACAGAAGAAAACCTTTTTGCTGTGATTCCACAACCAGATGACACACTTCCTAAAGGGTTATTCCAAGGGGCCACCAGAATTGTTGAATAAGGTCACAGCAGAATACGCCAGGACGGACGAAATCGTTCGCCTTGTGGCAGTGGTTAAGGCAGCGCAATGACCTTGGGCCGACCTTCCGCGCGTGAATTGCTATGCGTGTACAAGGTAGGTAACTCCGAGTGTTCATCACTTCGTGTGGCAACGCGAAGTACTGCAGACATTCCGGGAAATTCCGGGAAAATTCAAGAAATCACGGAGATAGGCGGAATCAAAATGCGTCCCTTTATCCCGATCGAGGACACATCCATAGCCGGTGTGATTTACGACATTGACATTGCCATTTCCAATGATGACTTACCTTGCCTCATCAAGCCAGCATACGAGGGCACGTTCATTACGCAAATGCGCCGCCTTGGGAATACGCGCTGCGTAAAAATAATATTCAAGGGGGATTGTATCCCATCCCACGTTAAAGTCGGACATTTCCGTCATCCGGTTCGACCATTCATCCAGAAGCCGCTTCAATGCCATCAGTGTTTCAGGCTAGGACACGTCAAGAGCGTGTGTCGCAACTAGCTACTGTGTCCCCTTTGCGCTGAACCTCATGCAGAACAGACCTGCGGTGCCACATCTCTGAAGTGCAGCAACTGTAGTGGCCCTCACGCGGCCACGTCGAAATACTGTCCCCGCATCAAGAGGAAGCGCGCGGTTCTCAAGCAAATTGCGAGAGACAGTTCGGTCCACAGGGAGGCAGCCGAAGTAGTCCGGCGTCGGCGTCGACGTCGGCACCATCGTACGTCTTCGAAGAAGGCGCATGCGCGAAAGAACAGTACCCACTCCACTGCGGTACCAGTTAGTCGCGCCGCGAAAAGGCCCACCACTTCCACGAAGGAAGCAGAAAATACTCTATCTTTAGAGGAATGACCTACGCTACCGAGCCGCTCCCTTGCTAAGGAACCTCAGAAGGTCGGGGCCCCACCTGATCCTTCTCCGGCCATGGATGATTCACCTAAAACAGACCGGCAAGTCATCTCGGAGCTACGTTCTCTCATGGAGGCCATTCGAGCGCTTTTAGTGGACATGGAGACACCGACTGCTGGGAGCGCACTTAAAGTGCTGGACGCCTTAAACCCAGTGCTTGCATCCCTCAACTAGAAAGATGGCTACCAATACCCCATCCTTTCGGAAAGAAGTCAAGGCAGCGTCCGTCATCCAGTGGAACGCCGGAGGGCTAAAATCACGAATTTCAGATTTTCGTCAGTTTGTGTGCACCAATGTGTTTCCACACATTGGTGTACACCCAACTTGTCGAATCCAATAAGACTATAAGGATACGAATTTATAATGTCATCAACAAATGATGCATGCAGCAAAATCGTCGTTTTTGTTCGTCGTGAAATCACCTATGTTTTGCAACCAATTACGCCCCACGACGACAATCAATATATATGCATCACAGTTAAAAAGAACAAACTCTTGTTTACTCTCATAGGCGTTTATATATCGCCTTCCAGCAATTTCGATACCAGAAGATTTGCGGAAATCTTGAGTGTTGTCCCGCCCCATGGGTCATCATAGGAGATTTCAATGCACACCATCTAGCATGGGGAAGTACAAGGACAAATGCAAAAGGACGAAGATTAGCAAGCATCGCCCACAACTATGGTCTTACTCTCCTGAACGATGGTAGCCCCACCTTTCTTCGAGGCGTGACATACGGCAGCTGCCTCGACCTTGCTTTCGTCTCCAACTCTCTCACCAGATGTGTGAAGTGGTTTCCAGACATTGAGACACATGGGAGTGACCACATTCCCACCTATCTGAACATCAAAGGCTTGTCGTCTAGATCAGGTTCACGGAATACCATTCGGACGATTCAATGGGCCAACTTCAAATCTGAGATGGAAGGTGCCTACGGCGAGGGCCTACCCTCTAGGTTAGAGCAAACGATTAAAATTACGATGCAAAACGCCACTCCCATGATGACGATCTCTTCCACGCGAAATGACTTCGACATAGAATTAGAGCGACTTCGAGCGCTTCGTCGCCGGGCGGAACGTCGATATCGGCGTACAAAATCAATGTATGACCTTAGGGTAGCCAGGAGGATGCAAAAGAAGATTCAGCGTCGTATGGATAGATTAGCGTCGGAGCGTTGGGCAACATTTTGCCAGACACTCGACCCCCGCAAGCCACTGTCTCACATTTGAAAAACGGTGCAAGGTCTGCGCTGCCTTCCGGAACGGCGTTTTCCATTCAAGGCGCTAGCCCTTTTCCAAGGGCGGCAGGACATCGATGTCGCAGAAGACTTTTGTGCGCGGATCGCAGGCCAAGCGACTCGTCCAGATCCTCCAGCCCGAGCTGACGTCCCCCATTCCCGTGATTGCCGTATGGACCTTCCTATTACAATGGAGGAGCTCGAGGCGGCACTAGCTCTCTCCAGGCGCTCATCATCTCCGGGTCCAGATGGTATATCATACCGGGCCTTGTGCTATCTCGGTGAGTCCGCACGGATAGAATTGTTGAGCCTTTACAACTCCTCATGGCAGGAGGGGAATGTTCCTGACGAATGGAAAGTAAGCCGCCTGGTGCCACTCTTAAAGCAGGGCAAATCCCCACTAGAACTTACCTCTTACCGCCCAATAGCGCTGGCCAGCTGTGTAGGAAAGATAATGGAACGGTCGCCTGGAATGGTACCTTGAATACTACAAGACTTATACGATTTCCATGGCTGGTTTCCGACGTGACCGCTCTTCCATCGACAATGTAGTTGATATCGTTTCATATATCCAGCACGAAAGGCCCAGTAAGCGTTTATCTGCAGCTTTATTCTTAGATGTGAAAGGGGCATACGATAACGTATTAAATGAGGCCATTCTCGACGCTCTTGCGACGGTTGGCCTAGGTGGTCGAGTTTTTTTTGCGGATTGCAAGTTACCTATCTGCAAGATCCTTCTATGTGTTAACTGACGATGTCCCAACTACGCGACGCTATACCAGCAGGGGCGTTCCTCAAGGCGGTGCTCTCAGCCCGACGCTATTCAACCTCGCTCTTGTTGGACTTGCTGAATACTTGCCAACTACCATCAAAATTTGATTGTTGTGTTCATAGGAGGTTGTGGCCAAGTACTGCACCAGGGTGGTCAATCCTGCTCTGGTGAGGGAGTGCGTTACCGGTTCTGGTCACCGGGATCAGGCCACACTCCAGGCCTGTTTGTGCAATTTTATCAACACGCGGATTTTTTTTTAATCCGGTGGAAAATTGCCGGCACCGGGATTCGAACCACGGACCTCTTGCACGCGAGGCGGGTGTTCTACCTCTACGCCACCGCTGCAAATTGAGGACGACACAACGAGCTATGGAAAGAAGAATGATAGGTGTAACGTTAAGGGATAAGAAAAGAGCAGATTGGGTGAGAGAACAAACGCGAGTTAATGACATCTTAGTTGAAATCAAGAAAAAGAAATGGGGGCATGGGCAGGACATGTAATGAGGAGGGAAGATAACCGATGGTCATTAAGTGTTACGGACTGAATTCCAAGGAAAGGGAAGCGTAGCAGGGGGCGGCCGAAAGTTAGGTGGGCGGATGAGATTAAGAAGTTTGCAGGGACGGCATGGCCACAATTAGTACATGACCGGGGTTGTTGGAGAAGTATGGGAGAGGCCTTTGCCCTGCAGTGGGCGTAACCAGGCTGATGATGATGATGATGACCATCAAAATTTCAATATACGCTGACGACATCTGTGTCTGGACTTCGGCAGTCACACGTCCTCAGATACGTGTGCGGCTTCAAAGAGCGGCCGATTTGACAGCGAACTACTTGTGTAAACAGGGTCTCAGCATATCACCAGAAAAATGCACACTAGTAGAATTTACTCGTAAAACGATGACGGCTTATGTCATCTCAATCAATGGGCGGGCCATTTCCTATGTCCGAACCCACAGATTCCTTGGCGTAATTATTGACCGAGACCTCTGTTGGAGCCCGCACGTGGCCTACATGAAACGGCGCCTGACAGCAACTTCCCAGTTGTTTCAATACTTGATAGGAAAGACATGGGGGATGTCAGTAGACGCAATGCTTAAACTCTACAGAGCTCTCTTTCTGGGTTTTTTAAATATAGTCTACCTGTACTGACCAACACCTGCAAGACAAATATTCGTGTTCTGCAGGCAGCACAAGATCGAGCACTCAGAGTCTGCCTTGGTTTCCCCAGATGCACGTCAACAGAGGCAACTCTTGCGATTGCTCGGGACCATCCAATGCGAACTCACATTATGGTGGAAGCCCTGAGAACGCACACCAGACATTTTGCACGTGCCCCCTATCACCACCTTGCAACACTACCTTCAGACAGGCACCAATCATCATTCTCTAAAACTATCAAGTACAACGACAAACTTCCCTCGGGCTTCTCCGCTGCATCTAAACCATCGATACCCCCTTGGTGTCTTATCAGCCCCACAGTCCATCTCAGTGTACCAGGAATCGGGAAAAAGTCTGAACTGCCGTTGCCTGTGCTGAAACAACTGTATCTGCTTCTTCTGCACGAGAGGTACGCGGACAGTGAACACATTTATACTGATGGTTCCACAAACATCCAGTGTTCGTCAGGTGCTGCGGTTGTCCCAGCAACAGCTATTACCATGATCTTTAAGGCTGACCACTCTACAACATCGATATCTGCTGAACTAGCTGCTCTTCGCGCTGCACTTCGTTTCGTCAATCGGGAGCCACCTCGACAATAGTCAGTCTTCAGCGACTCAAAGGCAGCCCTACAATCTGTACTATCAGCTCTGCATCGCGGGCCATTCGAACAGCTCGTATTCGATATTAGATGCCTACTCCATACATCACAGGAGAAAGGACACCACGCGACGTTTCAGTGGCTGCCAAGTCACTGCGGCGTCACTGGAAACGAAGACGCCGATAATGCCGCTCGGGCAGCTCTTGAAGACGCACAAGAAGAGGCCATACTGCTTTCACGATCCGACGCAGCTAGCAGACTTCGAGTGCTTGCATAGGAGATCACGCTCTCTCTATGGTGCACACCAAACAGCCATACCAACCAGAGCAACCGTCAATACCACCTGCCCTCTTTGATGCATCTCTATATGCCAACTGGACTCTGCCGAAGAGAGGCGACTCTGCTTTATCGCTTATGGCTAGGGGTGGCTTTCACGAAATCGTACTCATTTCGCATTGGAATGGCCGACAACGCTCTCTGCAATGCCTGTCTTTGCGAGGAGATGCTAGAACACATTCTGTGCGACTGTCCTGAATATAATGTTCAGCGACAGTCCCTGGCATCCGTTCTAGCGCACCTTGACACTAGACCATTGTCCCTCGACACGATTTTCACATGCCGCCGACAGAAGACGTCGCAGGTGAGGGCGGCGAAGGGACTACTTCGGTTTTTGAAAGAGACGGGATTGGACAAGCGGCTGTGACAGTGATATCACGTACCATGTCAGATTGATGGACTCTAACGGACGATGTGTGTGTGCTGTGCTATGTGCTCACTATCTCTCTGTGATGTGTGGTGCGCGACACGGTGCGCGACACGGTGCGGTGATAGGGACGGTCAGGAGCAGACGACACTGAGTGCACGCGCGCCGAAATGGAAGAAGGAAAACAACGATGCCGAAGAGCGTCCGGCACGAGAACGCGCGGCGCATGAAAAACAACAAGAAAAGCAACCAATTAGAAAAGACCACGGGGCGTCAGGCAGCCAATCCGAGAATGCCAAAGTGATGCGCTGGCAGAAGGAGAGGACACGCAGGGAGACGCTGGGGAGACGCCAGGAGAGTCCCAGGAAGCTGCGGTAGGAGGAGGTCAACCACCGGAGCGGGCGTTAAAGACGGGCCGTCGGGTTCTGGACCCGAGCCCACCAGGACTTCACCCGACCAGGGCCTCCTGCCAACCTGTTCCTGTGCGTCGCCCGTCTACCCGAGCGTGCCGTCAGTTCCTCAACTCCGGTGAGCTTCTGCGCCAGTGGGCAGGATGAGAACAGTCGGGCTACGGGCCCGAGTTCTACGCCAGCTGCCCGGCCAGAACGCCGCCCCGTCTGTCGTGCCGCCTGCTGCCCGAGGCCGGCGTTCGAGCTTCTGTGCCCGTGGGCAGGACAAGAGCAGTCGGGCTACGGGCCCGACTTCTACGCCAGCTGCCCGGCCAGAACGCCGACGCCGTCTACTCGCGCCACCAAGCCGCCTGCTTAACCTCGCCTAGCCAGAGCTGGCGCGCTCCGGTCGCCCGGTCGGTCAGCTTACGCCGCGACCTATGGTGAGACCGGCGCCACTCCTTTCGCCAGCTTGTCGCCGCGTCGCCGCGTCGAGACTGTTACGCGTCCCTGCACTCGTGGCAAGCCCGGACTCGCGCACTCGTTAACCTCATGCAAGCCCTATGTGTGTTCTTTGCCGCAATGTCTTCTTGAGTGCTTATTTTAGGCATGCTTTCTATTTCCTTCTATTTGCTTTATGACTCTTTTTAGTTTGATTAAAAGTCTTTGTGCGTGTGTTCAAACCAACGGCTTTGTCCTCAATTGGGTTCTCGGAGGCTCCGCCTAAGAGAACTAACCGAACCATTGAGTACACGAACCTTTGCCCCATATTAGAGGCATCACACTCTCCTCCCCTTCCCCATCTTTCATCGCCCCATCCCTCTCCCATGTGTAGGGTAGCAAACCGGTTAGGCTAAACTGGTTAACCTCCCTGCCTTTCCTTCTCCACTTTTTCTTTGTTCTTTCCTTCCGGGAAATGTACGGACCTAAGAAGGTTGCGCCGTTTGAGGACTGGTTCCGGCCAAGAGCTAATGCTAGAGGGGCACTTAGAGGAACCTAACATGTGAGGCTTTCATAATGAGCCGCACTTCGCCGATCACACCTAACCCTTACCGATGTTACTAAGGAGGTCTGGAGCCGTTACCTAAGTATATTTATTCTTTCTTTCTTTTCTAAATAAGATTATGCACATTCTTAAAATATATTTATCCGACATTTTTTTTGTTGTGGAAAGGAGAAGGTAATAAACGTGAAAAGCTGAGAAACTGGTGGAATGTTTTTGCAGTGTTAGGGCGTGAAAACCGCAGACGATGACGATAACAATACCAATCATAAAAGCAACACGAGTGGTCTTCGGCAAAGTTGTATCGTTCCCATCTTCGACATTGTAATATTTGAAACTGGAAAGTGAGGCTTTACGTTTAAAAGGTTCAGCTTTCTCCTAAAGAAAAAAAGAAGTCGCAGGAACTCTGTACATGCGCAACGCTGAGGTCTTTATTTCAATAAAAGAAATGAAAATGTTGGCTGTAAGCTAATGACTTAGCGCCAAATACATGTTAGTACTATTGAATAATAGGAAAAACATAACAAGACACACAAAAATTTGCGCAGTGCATTTACAAATAGCGCTGCTTGGACAAACAACTGAATGAAGTCACAGAGCAAATAAACGTTAGAAATCACGTACACATACTTCTGACTACTTCGCCCCCCCCCCCCCCCCCCAGCCAGAAGGAAACAATTTATTTTCAAAACTGCGGACGAGCAGGAAAGAAGCTTAGCTTAAATCTGGCGAGTTCCTATTGCTCCTACCTGTATCCCATTTATGGAGCGTTGATAACGCTAAGGCCAGAATTCATTAAAACACGCTACTGACGCTGGAAGCGCTATAGTATTAGTTTTCCAGGCTTGCTTCAACTTAACCTGCAAGTAAAAAAAAATCAATTTGTATGCTGCATAAAACTCCAGCAACAAAGAGTTTATACTTATACAATGAAGTAGACGTTTATAATAAAAGGCCTGCAGCAATATCGTCCGAAATTTCTTGCGTCTCCGAGCAGGCCTTCACACTTCGTTAATTCTTAATCTTCCCGACGAAGCTTCACTCGTAAAAAAAGCGAAGTCACTTGACACAGTGCAATAATTAATTTTCTTTTGCTGTTTCTGGGGCCAAGCTAGGCATAGAGGGAAGAACAAGTGCCACAGAAGATAGCTTTCAGTCTCCAGAGACACCCCACAGTTCACAATGGCAAACCAGATTACCTCTATTGTTCTTTTACAACGTGCCCGGCCAGCGATATTATTCACACGCAAAGTCCTGCATTTCACCTAATGCCTCGTGAAAACGCACGCGAATGTAGAGAAAACACATGTTTTTTATACTTAACCTTCGTTAGTAATAACTTTCGTTATCACGAAGTCTACGTTACATCGAACAGCACTGAAGAGTCGAAATACGTTCAATGAAGGATGCTCTGATGATGTAGTATTGTATTTACTGGATATCAGACTAGAAATTGATCAAGTCGCGACCGTCTGTCACTGTAATTTGTCCCCCGTTTCTGTGAAATTCAGTTACCCCGCCTGCTCTCCACGTGGGGGCCATTGCCCCCTGCTCTTTCTTGGGACGTGAGGTGGCTATTCCTGTGGGTGCGAGGAGACCATCGAGTACCTATTGTGTACCTGCCCCCACTACGATGTACAACGCCTCTATCTGCGGGAAGCTTTACACCGACTGTACATAGGACCGTTCAACGAGTCAAAGATACTCGGACCGTGGCGAGATCCGTCACTGGCACGAAAAGGGAATCGTGCATTAGAGCAATACTTGAAGTGCATCCGTTTAAGAGACCGTTTATAGTGTCCCTGTGCATAGTGTCCTGCCCACACGTACTCATTGCTCACTCTCTCCCTTTTTTCTCTTTCTATTCCCCTTTCCCCCACACCCAGTGTAGGGTAGCAAACCGGATGCTCTTCTGGTTTACCTCCCTGTCTTTCCTGTCCTTGCTTTATCTCTTCTCTCTGAGGTGGCTGCCCGACAGGGGCGCCACCACTGCCACTCGGCAAACCTGTTTTACTGTGGAATAAAGCCAGTCTACTCCTTGTTCTCAACCTACCAAAACGTGTGGCATTTGCCTCCGCTAAACCGACCTTCGAACAATCCCTTTGTATCTTTTTATCAGCTGTATACTGTAACCCCTTTTTCATTATATCTGTTGTGACAAAGTGTGTACATCTTGCAGTACAACAAACAACAATGGTCAATTTAAAGGCAACGCTACTGATTTTTTTTTGCTTTCAGAAGGGGCTTTCGACCGGAACTCGTCCTCCACAGGAACTGGATGCAAAACGGCAGCCAGTATTCTTCTGGATGAGTAAGCAATGCAATGCTCCCCGCAACCTAGTGCTCTCGGAACTTGTTCAGACATTGTGCCACTGACAAGCCGACACTACTTCTCGTGCATGCGGCGGGACAAAACATGCGCGCCATTGTCGACCGCGATCAGATGCTGGAAACGGAAGCACGACCCTCGACTCTTCTTAATAAGCTACGGCTGGTCGGGCTATATCGTCAACACGCGTTCCTGAAATGGGCACCAGAATGCATGCAGCAACGGAGAGGTTCGCCGCCGCTCCTCCAACCGCGATCCCGGCCTTTCCGTGTTATACAGCGTACCACGCAGGCAGCGATTATATATCTCTCGCAGGATAGAAAAACAAAAGCTAAAAAAAAAAGATGACGGAAACATTGACAAGCGGACGGAAGAAACAACCCGGGAGGTCGCGCGTAGGATATGCAAAGATGATTGGTACTCCTCTTGTATCACGCGAGTCCTTTGTCGGAGGGAATGGCCTGACCTTATTGACAGTGCTGTCCACATTCGCCTGTGTCGGTGTCCGTTCGAGGCAGTGGGCCTACGCCGACCTTTACTGACGGATCGGCCCAGCAGAAGGACCGCAACTCGACTGCGCATACTTTCTTATGGGAAAGAACATGCTCGAATTATTTTCATGCAAAGGAAAATGGTGCAACATAAGGGAGCGCGGAGAAGCGGAACTGCACCATTCTGTGCGTTACGACGGCCGGTACGTAGGTCATTGTGATAACTATTGTGAAATACGATGGTGGCGAAATTTCGTGCGACGACATGTGTGGACATCCTACTGGAATCGCATACACGCCGGTTAAATTGCTGCCTGAATTTCACGCTGAAAGAAGTTTCTTTAGGGCAACGCGTTTGACATTACAATTCAGATGATGTCGGAGCGCGCACACAAACACACGCACACACGCTCACAAAGAGAGAGAGAAAAAAAAATCAACCGAACCAAGAAGAGCGGTCCACTATACTGTAAAAATTATTTTTGAACAAACCTGGAAGACGCGGTTGAAGAGCCGCCGTTAGAGGTAACTCTGGTCATCGAAAAAATAACGTTTGCTGCACTATTGCTAAAGAAATTTAAATAAATAAATAAATAAATAAATAAATAAATAAATAAATAAATAAATAAATAAATAAATATTTTGCTTACAAGCGGCTCTCTCACGCTGAAAAAATGAACAAGTTCGGTCCACCAGACAAAACTGTTGGGTAAAAAAAATTGTCAGTTTTACGCGAAGGCTAAGCATTGAAAGAGATAGCGTGGTTTAACCTTGCAATGAAGGTGTCTCAGGAGCGTGGCGTAATGAGCGTGACAGTACCGTTGCAGGTGACGTGCCTCGATGGCGTACGAGATACGAGTAGAGGCCGCGGTCCACATGGTGCGATATTATATTGCGCCTTTCGCAGCTACGATTTCCGCAAATGCGAACTTCGCATCACCGTTTCACATGCGCCGAGCGCGGCAGCTGCGGATGGATGGATGGATAGATGGATGGATGGATGGATGTTATGAGCGTCCCCTTTGGAACGGGGCGGTGGGTTGCGCCACCAATCTCTTGCTATTATACTGCCTAATGTCCTACCTAGGTTAAACAATAAAAAAGGAAATAAAGAACACTATGAACTACCACACCCAAATTCTCTGATCCCCTATTGCGAACTGTGGTTTGGTACGTCTCCGTTTTTTGTCGTTTCCTTACTCTTCTTTCACCAATCCCCCAATGGCCTCTTACTATGCTGCTGATTATGCTGCGATTTTTGGATTTGCGAGCCCCTAGCGGAGGACTGAATTATTCTTGGTGTCCATTCGCTGCCGTAAGAACAAAGTAGAGCAACTTAGAAACCGTTTTCGTCAAAGTTTTTTGTGATTGGGTGCGCTATTTTATCAAAACCAAAATTAAGTAGGAAGACCACAGTGACGTGTCTACGATCAACGTTGTGATTGGTTCCCCGTCCTTGCCGCATGTGCGTTTTCGCACAGAAGTTCAGCACTCCAAACATCGAAAAATCGCACGTACAGAGGGGGTGCGATGGCCTATTTGCCGCAGCTGCGAATTCGCAAGCAAATTCGCACCATGTGAAACGGATTTAACGGAAAGTACACAGACACTGCTTGGCGCCGTCGTCGGTGCTCTGCGCGTTACGGAAACTTTACGGAACCAGGCGTTTTCTGGGTTTTATACCGTGAGCTGTGGAGCTATCGCTCTAATAAATCAAAGGTAACCGCGAAATTGTGCTTCTCTCTCATATATATATATATATATATATATATATATATATATATAAATTGGGAACATAGAACGAAGACACTGAATGTAAGGTGGTCATTATGCTACCTTCAACATTCTTTCTTTTTTTTTGGGGAGGGGGGCGAGATTCCTAGAACGACGAAGAGAAATGCGTGCCAGACTATAGTACCCTAAAGGTTAGACACATGCGCCAGTACGCATGTTCCACAGAAGCTGTCGCTAGCCAACAAGACCAACAATAATCGCTGGGATAGAGGGCAATGAGCAGCCCACGTGGCCTAGTAAAGTCCAGCCCCTCGGCTTAGCAGTAACCTTGTGGACTCGGGGGAACTGAACGTGGAAGCGAAAACCTTTTGTACTAAAATCAAGTATTAAAATTCACTAACGTAAAGAAAATACAAAACAAAATTACAAGATCTCATTATTGTACCTTTGATCATGTCAAAACGCATCCTGTTCGTAGATGTCATTCTTTTTTTTTCTTTTCGACCATTTACAGATAAAAGTTATTGTGTTCCTGTGGCTTTTGGGTGTGTGTTTTCTTCTGCTATTTTTGAAACGAGGTGAAAAAGGGACATCGTCAGGAAAAACGTTGGCGGTGGTGAGTTTCGAACTTAGGACCCCACGCTCAGAACCGAGTGTATTATCCACTGCAATAATGGGCTCAAGGCCCACGCTTGCAGAAGGCGCAGATATTTGAACCACATGAATGTGTTGTACCACCGGCACAAAACAAGATGTCAAAGGCGAACGGTTTCTACGAAGGCTATGAAGATTTGGTTTTGGTTGAATAAAAGCCCCTTCTAGGACCGCATGTAGACCCGACCTGGAAACTCCTACAAAGGAAACTCCTATGGGCCGCGTTATTTTTGTGCTATTGGTCTGCACGTTGGCATTGGCGACCGGCGTACATTGGGAGCATCGGATATATAAAGTCCAAATGTCGGAAAGGTTAATCTGGGCTCTTTTTATTTTGTGTAGAATTGCAGGAAGAACGAGATAAGTTTTCACACTTCTCCGAATGCCATATCAGTAGAAATCGGTCGATATCCATCTTCCTAGCTGGCTCCTTCATCGAATGTGCAATAGTTGAAAAAAATACGAATCAACGAACAAAGCGGTATATGCTTGATGGGTTCCTCCTTGAATTTTCATGTAAGAAAAAGTGTTTCACCTCAAGTGATGCATTCACTCGTTCAGGAATTTAACGTTGACAAAAGACCGGCAACATATTTCTTGCCAACAGGTTATGTTCCCAATATCGGCATAAATACAAAACAAGTAGCGTAAATAAACAATTAAATTATTGTCGTAGCTGGTGTATTTACTCTCATATGTTTACTGATGCTGATACATTTAAATTTCAGAGGACGATCTTTAATTAAGGAATGTATAAGCTCCTAGGTTTTTTATTGCTGTGTGGAACGGAAATGTCTGCTTAGCAGCAGAATTTACTTTGGTGAGGAAACAAGCAAATAACATTAATCTGCGAAAACTAAAATAAGCCAGGTTGCTAAATTTCAACCCTTACCAAGACCTGAACGGCTAACAACCTTTATGTGGGTAACTTAGGGAAACATGCAAGTGAAGCGCGAAGTTCCAGAAAAGCAGCCTATACACACTAGTATTTATAAACGAGAAATAAGTTCGGGACATTTTAAAACATATTCGTGATAAAAACAATACAACTGTGGCCTTTAATTTCGTCAGAATATTTCCATCTCTGACTACAACCAGCCCTTGTAGATGAAACTTTATTTGATAATTGGTGATGTGGTTGCTTCAACAGCCACTGTATTTATTATTCATTATGTTGCTGTGCTTAATCATCTAAGAATCTTTAGAAGCATGACAGGATATCTTCAATCAAAATAGTTTTCTCTTCATTGCCGTGTGACAAAGACTCGCCATATTCTTGGAAATTGCTTCTTTTTTTTCCCTGACTCGTCAGGCTGTCATTTGAGATATTCCAATTGCGCAGAAGTTTTCTGAAATTGCATATAATTATTTCTTGGTTTTATTATTGGTCATATTTACTTGGAGACCACGAAGGCGGAACGCATTTAATGCCTGACACTGGCTCATAACTTTCCCCCTTCTCGTGATCTTTTCTCCTTCATATCTACTTTTGCCCTTCCCCCTTCCCCAAACGAGGACAACCCGGGTAATTTCTCTTTCTTTCCCTCTTCGTGTAATTTTCCTCTTTTAATTATTTTTTTAAATTCATATTTCTCACAATAGACGTCAGGACGCAACGAAAACAATCAAACTAAAGCATGTTGACCACCATCACTAAAGAACACACAATTGTTTCTTTATTGGGAAATTTGTTTTCGAGACAAATTAAAAAGCGAACGAATAACAAGAACAGCGTATTTAAAGAGTGCGTCGAGAATTACGTATAGGTCTATAATTTGGTCGGAACGAACAGGCAATGATTACTTCTGCAGACGGCCAATGCACATAACCAGCAGTGGTGCATCAAATATGCACCATTGGTGAACGCTGCCGGTCAGGTATAGAAAGCGCTGGCGACAGAAGATAGATGCGGAGGCATACGACAACAAATTCTCGTCCAAAATTAGTTTATGAGTGCACTCACAGAGCATCTCTCTGGTGATGAATGCCGTTGGCATATAGACATTTACAGTACATTGCGCGGTCGGTTTAGTTGTAGCATCGTTCATTCCAGTCAAACAAGGATCGCGGGTGATATAGTATGACTACTGCGACCCGCATGACCAGTCTGACCGGCATGATCAGTTTTCGGAGACACGAACATAAATAAGCACGAATGACACAAATTGCGGCACCAGTGTCAATAAGAGCTTCGGCACGGACACCTTAAGGAAACACTAATAACAGGTTGGACAGTCGCTTTGGAAAAGTTTTATATAGTCCGACGGATGCAGTTTCCCCTCAAAAGCTACCATACCCTGGAATTCTGGGCATACGTTCAGTTTCCTTTTTTCACCACTGTGTGGTGTATCGACATTGCGAATTGAAATTCGCGCCATGACGTATGCCGTGGCGCACAACCAAAGAAAACATAATAAAAATAAGCATATCTTGAGGCTGCTCCTTCACCTTGGCAATTGGAAACGAGCACACTTATGTATCAGCCTTATCTCTGAGGCGACCAGCTACTTGCTCGACTGGCAATGAATCGACGATTTCGCTCGACACCTGGCCAAACAGCTTGTACGGATACCGGATGAAATGTCTGGCCGGGAAACTGCTGCTTAGAAGCTTCGTTGGTTTTTCTTTCTTGATTTGTTTCGCTTATTATTTGTGCACCATCGGCTTATTTCTACGCTTCCGTTGGTTTTTATTTCTTGATTCTTTTTTTTATTATTATTAGTGCACCGTGGGCTTATTTGGCCAAGAGATTGCGTATAGTCAGCGTTATGTATCGTGGATTTCCTATAGAACCAGTGTGATGCATTGAGAGGAAGCTTTAGCTCGGGCCTATCTCCGATTCCGGCTGTTCAAATACATGTAAAAGGCATAAATACTTTTATGAGAAAACCGCTCAACCAATTTGAATGCGAATTGTTGCGTTTAAGAGAGAACATTAAATCACAGTGACTGCAGCAATAATAGTTTTGATTTAGCCCATGACATTTTTTACAGGAATTGTCGGAAATCGGTAAATCTGAAAAAACAAATACAAGTACGACGTTGACAAATCAGTTACTTAGCGTAAAAACTAATATCACATCTCTATGAACTGAATCCGTTGGAGCATCCAAATTGGACAATCTTGACGTATGAATTTACGACTTATGTGAATTTGTTACAACGCTTGTAAAGGTTTTGCAAATGTCATATTCAGAAGTTGCTGGTGTATTTCAGAGTGGCGTATGATATATAATTTTCATCCGCATTAGGTGCAGCTTACAAAATTGCGATATCTTTTTAGTTGCTGAGCTACAGAGTTGTATCCTTCGCGAGCTTCTATACGCTCTGTGAGCTTCATTTTCGGGACCTTAGCGCGAACAGTGGAAGCGCCTAAAATCCGGTGAAGTCGGTGCGTGAACATCACCCAGTCAACAGAATCTCGCTCATGGTTCAAAAACAATGTTTTGGCAATATTGGAAACGTAGAAGTTTCGCAGTTTCTGAGAGCTATTCCACCTGTTCAAATCACCGACTTGACCGTATTTCTCGAGCCAGTCCTCGGCGTCATCCCACCGAGACCAGCGAACACTTGGGTGTCGCACTGACGGCGATTAATGGTCACTAGAGGAGGCGAAGGCTATCGGTAGACGGTCGTCAGTGGACATCGCAGGTGATGCTATGCGTCCACCCGAGCGGGGCTACAGGGATGAATTTCGAGAGGACTTCGAGAGGACCAGAAGCAACCTCTACGACTTATCAGTATGTAGAAGCAGATCCTTGGAAATGCTGACACGTACCCACTCTGATAGATTGGTCAAGAACCTGTTAGGTCGGAGTAACGTCCAAAATAAGAGGAAAACAATTACAATACGTAAGTTAGAAGTGCAAGATAGAGATTGGAGAGACTTCTATATGGAAATAAAAAAATACATCAGGGCCAGAAAAATAACACAATTCAAATTCAATTTGGTCGAACGAACAGGAAGCGTAATATTTTGAATTTAGAGATTAAATCTAATCGATCCTAAAAGAAAATCTTCGATGGCAGCGCTAACCTTCCAGTCACTGTGCGCAATAGTACAGGCACCAGAGGCTAGTAGATTTTGAACAATTATATCAAATGCAAGAAGGCGGAGTGGGTTTTCTAAGGTTAGTTTCCTTAGCTGATAAATCCTCGAGAAGAAATAAAAAAGAACAATATTCGACGCTCTCATTTTCCCTACACATAAGACAAATCGGTGAGGGTGCCAGACTAGTCCTGTGGAAATAAATATTTAAAGAAGGCATGCGAGTGGGTATCCCTCAAATGGCTACTTCAATTTTTATTTCATTTATTATAGATTACTTTTTCAGGCGACAATAAGTATTTGAAATACAAGGAACTTGTTATAAATGGTACAGAGAATTCTCGAAGTATTATTTGCTTCCGAAATTTTGCAGCTATGATCAAAGGTGATGTAGGGAGAAAGTGAATACTTGCACATACTATCGACGCCTTAGCCAGTGAATCTGCCGTTTCGTTTAGAACTTCGCCTGTACGCCCAGATAATCGTACCAAATGAATATTAGCCAAGTCTTGCATTACTATTGATTTAAATACTCGCAAACCTGACAGTCATTAGATGCCGGGAGCGGAGCACCACGAGGGACGAAAATCAGCTACAATGAGTGTGCAGAATCAATTGGTGGGTTTAAATTATGAAGAGCCAGGAACCGCTTTATTCATGCCAAGCTCGAGCTACGACGATGACGAAGGCGCTAGGCGCGTTGATGATGATCTGTACAGAGAATAATATTTGGGGTTTTACGTGCCAAAACCACTTTCTGATTATGAGGCACGCCGTAGTGGAGGACTCCGGAAATTTTGACCACCTGGGGTTGTTTAACGTGTACCTAAATCTAAGCACACGGGTGTTTTCGCATTTCGCCCCCATCGAAATGCGGCCGCCGTGGCCGGGATTCGATCCCGCGACCTCGTGCTCAGCAGCTCAACACCATAGCCACTGAGCAACCACGGCGGGTCTGCACAGAGAAGGCAGAATGAAAGCCACTGTAACACTGCGCTCAAAATATTCCTAAACCTAGTTGAGATTGTGATTGAGGACACACGCTTAGCAGCGGTGACAGTTCACGGTCTGTCGCCCGTCTTATAACGAGACTGTCTTGCAACTTGCAGTTTGCTGTTCGAGCTTGTTCTTTTAGGTTTAGATCTGTAACGAAATGACGGTTGCCACAGCCGCTGAGTAACCACTTCACGGTAATCACCTGCGTTGTCTGTCACGAGTTTATCTCAACCTATGATGTGCATTTATCCTGTTCAGAGTTCAATTATGAATGTCATCTTTGTTCATGCTCAGGTTTAGATAGAGCGCGCACAAAAAGAAATAAGCAGAAGCCAGCATCTCTTATAGATGCACAAGCTGTAATAGCTAAAGTGCTCTAAGTAGCTAGAGTAATGCAAAAGAAAGAATGGTTTGTGAAATAGACATTGCAAAAGAAATTGTTGAAATACACCAGATGCTCTGTGTGCTGCTCACAGTCAAAGCGAATGGTGACGCCCTTGAAGCCATTATTACCCCAGTTGATGCCGTTCAAAAGTCTGTGCAAGCAATGTCTGACAAGTATGGTGAAGTAATGACCCAATTGTAGAAACAGAATATTGACATAGTGCTTACCAGCGCAGCTGTTTAGTACACGGCGCATAGATGACACAAAATTTTGAAAAAAAGGTATGAACGCATTGTCTTGATCAGTTGCTGTCGTGGCGAAAGGTACGCACACACATTTATGTATATACATTTCCCTGCATGAATATATATATATATATATATATATATATATATATATATATATATGTATGTATATATATATATATATATATATATATATATATATATATATATATATATATATATATATATATATATATATATAGCCTCTGCGTTACGAGAGGGATGTATCACTGCATTCTTTGCTTGCTTAGGTGGTATGAACGATTGCTGATGATAGTTTTTGTTGACGAGGAACAAAAATGCCCGAAACATAGCCATAAACAGCTTCGCTGTAATAACGAACATTCTGGCTAATGGTTTGGAACTGCCTACACGGTTTGAGTCAGATATAGAAGCCGCCCACAGGCTTCGTTTCAAAGCAAGAAACGGCGAAGTTGATAGGGGGTAAGGTAGGGGCGAGGTCACCCTATCTTGGCACGCTTCTCATTTCGCCTAGTGCCAGATAACTGGCCCAAAAAGCGAGGGGATCTAAGAAGAGCTAAGGGAAAGATCTTTTTCACTGAAAACGTAACTGTACAAAAGAAAAGAACTATTTTGGCAGATTAAGTGTAAAAAATTAAATTACGGGGTTTTACGTGCCAAAACCACGATATAATTATGAAGCACGTCGTAGTGGGGGACTTCGGAAATTTTGACTATCTCGGGTTCCTTAACGTGCACTTAAATCTAAGTACACGGGTGATTACGCTTTTCGCTCCCATCGAAATGCGACCGCCGTGGCCAGGATTCAATCCCGCCACCTCTTGCTTAGCCAGACGAGGTGTAAAGACAGCAAACTGGATTGTTATTTTTCTTGGAATAACGACGATAAGATGTTTATGCGGCGAAGCTCACGGGATCAAAATGTTGGTATGAGAACAGCCGAGAATCTTTTAGAGGGATAGCTCTAAATGTTGGCCTTCCTTTCTTACTTTCTCTCTGTTTGTAGGTGGGCTTAGCTCATGGCTTCACCCTCGGTTGCACGGATATTTTGATGCAACTTATTTATTCCAGCACCTGAAAGCTACGCGGGATGTAAAGCGGCTATGTTTGCTAAATTTGAACGCGCGGTGTTAAAGACAAAAGCAACAGCTTGTTAGCCGGTTTCTGGATACACTCGATCACAATTTCTACATTTTGACATTCACAAAGACATGGGTTTAGGATGATTGCGCTGATTTGCATTTCTCTGGATGTAATTGCAGTACGATATTGCGAAGAAACAGAAGGGGAGGTGATCTGGCTACTTATGTTAAAAACGGACTTTACTATGAAACCATCTCGTAATATTCAAAAATAGATCCTCACTATGAATGTCTAATGATTAAATGCATGGGCACTATTATTGTCCTTACGTACAGACCCCATTATGGTTCTGTTACTACGCTTTTAAGTTACCCCGAAAGTGTACTAGACTACCGATGTCAGTCTGAACTGTCGGCGATCTGTTTTGGTAACGTCAATATTGGCTTATTATAAACGACTGCTATTAAGCAAAATCTTCTTGACATTTTCTTTTCTTTTGGTTATCAAAATTAATTAAAACGCCGACAAGAATTACGAATGCATCCAAAACTCTGCTGGATCCCCTGAAGAATACTCCCTGCTGATGCAAGAGTATTGATAGCCGATTTAAGTGACCGCCTGTCCTATTCTGTTTCTTTTTTTACGTCATACTTGACCAGACATAGCCAAAGTGCGTAGAATACATCGGTCACGTGCATAATATTATCTATGGACAAAAGTGCGCTTTTTAAACGTTTAGTAGCTGGTGTTGACTGGAACTCTGTAATGCAGATAAAAGAAACCATCCTTCGTATCGCCTCTTTTAACATATTATCGAATACCTTCATGGCATAGCATTTTTCTGTGGCAGCGGTTAGTAAACACCAGAAATCCAGGAAGCCATGAATAGATTCAAGCCTTTTAAAGATGATAATACTGCGGGACAAGATATTTAGCTTATGTATCAAATATATACTTTGACAATTTATCCACATATAAAATATATTAAAAAATTTCAAAATAAGCTAAGCCCTCATATAAAGCATGCACATGGTGCATATTACGAGATTATATTTACTAGAGTATCAAATAACTTGAAAATGTATGGAAATGTGCAAATGACGTTGTGTTAAAAATAATAAACCTTTTATATCAGAGCTCGTGATTGAAGTTTAATGATGCTCGGGTTCATTGCATGCCCATTAGCCTAATGAATATTTCCCGAGAGCTGGCGTTTCTAGGGCCTCTGTCGACGGAAATCGCAGTTATACTTTTTACGTCCCTGACAATGCTGTACCCTCAGCTTTTATGTTTATTACAATTGAATCTAAGTATACACACCATTCCTAACATTTAAAAATACTGTGCATGCAGCGCAGATGAATTAAAATCTCAGCCTATTAAGCAGTTGGCCACATTAACAGTCTAACATAGTCTAACGCATACGTCTAACATGATTATCAGTTCTGGTATGTTCCTTGATAATACAATGATCGCAAGGGCGTCGATTATCTTTAAGGGCGGTAATAACAATGATTTTGATAATTATAGGTCAATCTCATTATTGCCTATGTTCTCCTAACTTCTTGAGCAGGTTCTAGACTTACGACTTTCTAATTATTTACTATAGAAAAAGATGATCATAAAATAACAATATGACTGTCACAAGAAAGAAATATACTGAAACGGTCTTGCTAGAGTGTAAAGAAAAAATACTGGACAATTGTGAACATAAATTACTCGCTTTAGGGATCTTTCTCGACCTCAAGAAGGCTTTCAATTCAATTAAGCACCATATTTTATTAGTGAAACTGCTAAATACGGAGTTAGGGAAGTGGCTTTAGGACTAATAAAAAGCTATTTAACTTACCTTCAGCAACAGACTGGGGTTAGTGACAATAAATCTAATATTGGTAAATCGCATGGGGCGTTCCGTAAGGGACAGTCCTAGGCCCTTCGCTCTTTCTGATTTACGTTAACGACATGCCTAACGTACCATTGACACCAGACATAGTTCTATATAGTAACAATAAAATTAAAACAGCGCTAAACGACAGGACCAGAATGAGGAGGAGACAATTCTGGTCCTGTCGTTTAGCGCTGTTTGAATTTTATTGTTACCATGCAACACCAACTCGCCCAATCCGCTGCCCTTCTATACTTCTATATATGCTGATGCCACCAGTGTATTCTTGTCCGGTAGTGAGCTTATTCTTCTTGAACAAGTAAAACTTTGGCAGAGATATCCATCTGACTGGCTTAAAACTAACAGACTAGAACTAAACACTAACAAAACCAAAATAAGTTTCTTTCCGCTCATGTAAAGAGACTATCACAATAGAAGCTGACACCAATATTGAGGGACAAAAAATTGAACGCGCCACAGTACATAAATTCTTTTGGGGTACTTGTTCAAGAAAACTTAGACTGGTCCTAGCCCACCAACTAAGTCCGCTGCTGTATTTGAAGATCTACGGCTAGTATTTGTAGATTACGACAACCGCTTCGACATTCGCTAAAGAAACAACAAACAACAACTATATTACACAATAGTTCCATTCGCATCTCCACTACTGTCTTCTTGTGTGGGAGAATGCGACAAACACAGAATTCATGTCCTAAAAAAAAAAAAAAAAGGTAAGGCATACAACTAATAGAAGGAGTATCACACAGCTTTTATGCGGCACCTCTTGTTAAGAAGCATGAAGTACTAACCATTAAAAACACAATGAAAAAAATTTGCCATGGTTATTTACAACCAAGTAAAATCTAATCATATAGGTCTTCTTCAGAGACATGTTACGCAAGACCACCACTACAACCCACGCCATAATATTTGTAGAGAATAAAAAGCACGCACCAATTACGGCACTGAAAAACTAAGCTATGAGGTTCTGCAATTTTCAAACTAACACCCTTTTGTAGCCACCTTAATCGAGCAGATCGGCTCATACCGTGTTTTTAAAAGAAGGTACATTCGTATTTGTTATCATGATACACTCATATTTTCTGTGTTACGTTATTTAAAGGTATTTGCTGTTCGTCTTCTTTTACACTTTGTGTCATTTGGAAGTCGCGAAAATCAATCATTTTCTTCAATTTGCCTGCGTTCTTTGTGTTATTTTTGGTTTCACTTTCATACCTTCGGTGACTTAAATGCAATAATTACTATTTATGTACATTTATGTGCAAAAGCGTTACTCTACACACCTACTGCTTTTGTTATATGGCTAGCGTTCTTTTTCTCTGCACTCTTGTAAACATTAAACCCATTATATTTTCGTTTGACCCTCCTCCATGTAACGCCCTGAATGCGGCCTTTACGGTAAGCAAATAAACAAATCTGCTTTCTCGAAGGGAATGTCCAAAAAATTGGAGTGCTTCACTGCGTTAAAGTTTACACCTCACTGAGCAACTATACCATACCTCATTTATTTCACGAAAAGAGCACCTTCCTTGAACCAACCGCCAACCCTTGAAAAAAAAACAACAGCAACATCGCTTTAAACGACGCGAGAAACTTAAATAATGAAAACATATGCAAGAAGTTCGCGCCATACGTAAGGCTTTATATGGCATTCCGGGACTTGTAAGCTCCAATTAGCAGCTGTTCCCGCGATCGTCGTTCTCTGCGCGAGACCTTACCTCGACGCGCCGCTGCAATTGTTCCTGTTTTTCTGTGCGGCCGCTCGGTTGTTTCACCCTTTCCTTTCTTTCAGCGCCGCCAACGCTTGTCATAACCCCTTCCACACTAATTTCGCCCACGCCTCTCGACGCTGCAATGCCGGCCTAGATTAGCCAGCGAGAGTCTAAGAAAATAACTTCGTTATGCTCACTGTTTTTCTTCCCCTCTGTGATAAGTTGTAAATGGATGCGGGCGAAAGGCTGAACAATCTGCAGCTACTGGCAGTGCGCTGCTTACGTTTCGTTTACTTGCCACCGCGGGTCATTGGCTGCGGCATTTCTGCTGCTGAGCGTGAGGCCGTAGGGTTCGACTCCTGGTCACTCTGGCTGCATTCCGATGAAGATGGAAGGTACAAAAGCTCATGCACCCCGTTTTTTATTTGGATATTAGCGCGTGTGGCAAAATAATTTTCGAGCCCTAACCTGAGGCTTTTCTCATAACCTGTGTGTTGCCTTCAGATGTTGATCTCTGTCGGTTGGATCGAGTGGAGGTCGGGTTAGATTGAGTCGGGTTGGATCGGGTGGAGTTGGGAAAGGCCAGGTTGGGCGGGTTGAGGGTGGGTCGGATCGATTAGGCTCGGAAAGGGTCAGATTGGGTCAGGTTAGATCGGGTCGAGAAGATCTAGTGGCTTGGTTGCTTTGTCGCTATAAGTGGCGATATAGAAGGAATACCATATATATATATATATATATATATATATATATATATATATATATATATATATATATATATATATATATATATATATATATATATGTTAAGCTTCAATGGCTTTTGCGCCGGACGCGCGCTGAAGTTGATGACGCTAGTCATGAGGACGAATATATACAGATGAAGAAGATGAAGTGGTAATATAATGCTCACACAATTTCCCCCGCGCGTGGAAGCGGCCGTCCAAAGGCGGAACAACTGGAGTGACACGATAGTTAAATGACGAAGTCTGTTCCCGAACAATGTAAGGCTCGATAAAACGGGACTGAAATTTCTCGCACAATCCAGGAGCGCGAGCTAGGGTCCACAGTAACACTTCGTCTCCAGGGCGGAAGGAAACGACACGGTGAGATACATCATAGCGAATTTTTTGGTCTTGTTGACTCTCATCGGTGTTGAGGCGGGCACGTTGGCGACACAGGGCAATGCGCGAAATGAACTGCTCACACACTGATGTGGACTAAGGCACGGGGACACCGAAGAAACAAGCGTCGAGGATAGTGAGTGGTTGGCGACCATACACGAGGAAAAAGGGTGAGTATACCGTAGTGCGTTGGACAGCCGTGTTGTATGCGAAAGTGACGAATGGTAGAATGGCATCCCAATTGGTGTGGTCAGGGTTAATGTACTTATGATGCCATTTACTTTATGGCATCATAAATGATGCCAATGACTTTATGATGCCATTTTCGTTATGTCATACGTTTCCCGTATTTTTTGTTTCTTTTTTAAATGAAGTGAAGAATACTCAAACTGTAAGAATACAGGCACTCCTAAGGAGAGGGAAAAAGGTAAAATGCCTGACGGACATATCATTTGACAGTCTGCAGCAACGAGACTTCACAACAAAGTGAACAAAATCCTATGACATTATCTGGAACGCATTACAAAAGCATATATTCAACAATACATTCCACCAGCAAAACGTTTAGTATTTTCCCTTAAAGACGCCACGAAACACTTTTTGAACATTGTAGAAAAGCGTAGCCAATCTGTAGGAGAGGCGCCTGTCAGCATGCTTGTCAAATATCGTTTCACCGCATGCAGCAGAAATTTACCAAACTCGCCTCAAGAACAGTGAGAAATTGCTTGCTCTCGACTTGCCTATGTCGTCGTCGTAAGCAGCGAAGCCCACTAACAGCTTACGGTCAACTTAAGGATCGCGAGAACATTTTTATTAATATTATTCTGGCCAATTTTGAGGTAATTTAAAATAAAATTTTTTATGTATGTGATCTCAAAAAGACAGAAAAAGCATTTCACCATTGCGCTGCTGGTCCACGCACGAGAGCTGCACGTGATTGCGTGGCCTCATAATTAGCAGTGGTGTGCTTCGCAGGATGGATGAATGGATCGATGCTGTGATCGTCCCCTTTTAAGTGGGGTGGTGGTTTGCGCCAACAAGGTCATGCTGTTATTTTGCATAATGTTCTACGTATCTTTTCGAAAAAGAAAAGACAATACAAGGAAGGAATTCCCAGCATCGAAATTCCTGCATCGCTACTGGGAACTTCGTTTTTGTACGGCTCCGTTGTTTGTGGTCTCCCTACTTTTATGCCACCAAAACTTCAATCGCCTCTTACTAATCTCTTTTGTGGACGCGTTTACTTCCCCCTTCTATCCCTGAACCCATGAGTTTCAAGAAAGCCAGCGGAACCCATACTGACTGATAGGTAGACGTCTTCACATTCTTATGAAACATGTTCCATCGTCTCCCTGGCTTTTCCGCAGCAAGCACATGCTTCTTCTTCCTCGGTGTACCTACATTTATAACTGCACGTTCTAAGGCATCCTGATCTGGCTTCAATAAGTAAGGAGCGCCCCTTTGAGTTATTATATAGTGTTTCTTTGCTGATTTCGTTTTTACCTCTTAGCTAGTTGCTCACTGCAGGTTACTTTCCCATTGCGGGCACTCATGAGATTGTCTCAGCCTCTCTGACTTTCCGCTTGACGTTCTTTGGTGCTATGTTGCTTACCATACCGATCGCATACTTGCTGGTAAGCTTCCTGATTCTTTTCCTCAACTGTGAGTCAATGTTGTTTCTGTACAAATGCCGGACCACTCTCGTAATCCATTTACTTTCTTTCATATTCCGCAGTAGTTCTTCGACATCAATTTTACTCTGAGCTTCTCTCACTTCAAAATTTTTCGAGCCCACATCACCCTGGACCGCTTCATTTGTAGTCTTCCCTTGAGCGCCCAATCCGAGGCGTCCCACTGATCTTTGGATGCCATCAAGTCCTGGTTGTACCCCTGATTTAAAGCAAATAACCGCATTTCAAAATGTAAGTCCTGGAACCATTACACCTTTCCACTTATCCCGAAGCACCTCGTATCTATCGTATCCCCATAGCGCTCTGTGTTTCATTATGGCTACATTTCTGTTCCCTTTGCTATTATTGTTTTTTTACTGCGTTTGCATATATACATTGCCTTCGTTTATCCATACACCAAGGTATTTACATTCTTTTACTTGAGGTCTTTCCTGGCCCTGTATTGACACTGCCTATTCAATGTTTTCATTGAATACCATAAAATCCGATTTTTAACGCTAAATATTAATATTAAATTCTCACTTTCCTATCCACAGATATCAGCCATATGTTACTTTGATATTAGAAAGCAACACAATGTTGTCCACACAAAACAAGCCTGGAAGCTTCTGCTCTACTTTGTGCCCGCCTGTTTGAACGATATATTAAATCCAATATTGATTTCTTCCAACGCCGTTTCCATCCTTACCATGTACATAATAAACAGTAGCGGGGATAAAGAGCACCGCTGTCTTGGATATATCAACTTTCTCCTCGCTCCTGATCCCTTCCCATTCAACGCAAACAGTATTTTTTTAGATAAGTCTCCTTCAAAAGCTGTATACAGTCGTTGTGTAAGCCTTCCCCTTCCAGAATATCCTACACTATGTCGCAGTTTATGTTGTCATACGCTTCAGTAATGTCAAACAACAACAACAACAACAACAACAACAACAACAACAACAACAACAACAACAACAACAACAACAACAACATATGTACCGGTGTCCTTTCTTTTCCTTATATTTCAATACACTGAGCTATCATCCACACGTCTACTGATTCTGAAGTCATTCTGAAGTTTTCCCAAGCTTCCATTATTTTCCGCCCATGCCAGCAGTTTTAATTCATTCACATGTATTGCTTATCTCTATATTACAGATGTAATGGACAGTGGTCTAAATGAGAGAATTTTATATTTTTTCTCCTTAGTTTCATAAATAAAATTCATTATGCTTTATCGCCAACTGTCTAGTATTTGCCTATCTTGCAAGCTTTTTTCTAGTGCTTTCAACAGAGCTTCCCCCCTTTTGGTCCTAGAGAGAGAGATAGAGATGCAAATGAGAGAAAGGCAGGGATGTTAACCTCAGTTAAGCCTCCGGTTTGCCACCCTGCACTAGGGTAAGAGAAAGGGAAAGTAAAGACGGAAAGAAGAGCGGGGACAAAAAGAAATGCGTGAAAAAAGAAAAGGACAGGATCACTATAGTCTTTCTAATAGGCCACTGCCACGTAAAAAAGGTTAACAAAACCTTGACCGACTTTCGGTGCGACAACAATTCATGTCGGCATTCCAAGACTGTCTGTTCTGAAAGTGGTCTGTCGTCAAGGCGTGCCAACGCGGGCGCTAGCGACAGCCGTTCCTACTTCATCAACCAACCTAAGGAAACCTAATCTAACTCTGTTGCTGTGCGTTTAGGAATTTTCTCTTCGGCTTCCTTCCAGTTGAAATTTCTCAGCACCAGCTGCTTTTCCACCTCGTTCTAGCTCCTTATTTTTTTTTCTCAGAAACCACCTCGCCATTGCCTTCAAATGATACGGCTGTTATTTTTCGGGTGTAATTTAATGCCACGTCCCCTTCCAGTTTGTTTCTATCTTCGTCTAGGTTATGTTGTTATATTGTTACAGACTTCTTTCCTAATAAATAATGTGGTTCCGAAATATTGTAGCTGCGGCATTCTTTTTCTCACGTATTTCTAACTACCAACGTTCAGCTTCACCTTTACTCTTTGCTTCAACCAATATATGAATGATAGTTTTGTTCTTACGGTATATTTCCCATTTTTTGTGTACTTCATCCTGTGGCAACTGTCTTTTTTTTTTTTTGCCTGCCTATGCTCTTGTGAGGCTTTCTATGGTTCATCGATCACTTTCCGCACCTCCCTGTTTCACCAGCGTTTCGGTTTCCTTCTTCCTTTCCAACAAAGGTGTTGGTTCCCTTTCCTCATTTCTCTCCTCACTACACTTAGCGGCTCACTATATTCCCACCCTTTTCTTTGCCATTTGTCAGTTCTTTCTCGACTCTTGTGAATATATTTATTTGTTCGCATTTATTTCCGTCCACAAGTACGTTACGCCCAGCCAAGTTTTCTTTCCGCTCACTGTGCCTGATAACCAAAGATGCTCTTGACACTTTGAACTTCTTTCTAATTTGACTGCCTGATGGATGAGAATTCGGACTCCCCCTCCCTTTCTTTCCGGTTTAGTTCTGTTGAACCCTTCCAAAACATAATTCTTACTCATTGCTGCCTCTTCGAAGTCTCTAAGGTGCGTTTATGTAAACGCATACACGCCTATTTGTTCTCTATTTAACTGCTCCTTAATCTCTAACCATTTTTTTCTTTCTTCTGCCGCCCTGCATGCTTAAGTAGCCGATTGCGCGGCGAGCTGTCTTCTTTCTTCTTTTCATCGTTTTTCTTTTAATGACGGCGATGCTAGATTGAAGTCCCCGGGGACCCTTCTTCATTACTACTTATCCTGGCATCCTGTGCACCAGTGCCCCCCTCCCCCCCCCCTCCAAAAAAGATAAGAAAGAAGATATTGCGCGACCAGCAAGTCGACATCCCACTTCTCGTCCAAGCATGTGAGATTGAAATGGATGCCACCTCGTTGAACACCGCCTATTCCTTATCACTTACCTGTTTACTTCGACAGCCTCAAACCGTATCTGTCGGCTCACTTTCCACATCGCCTCATTAGCGGACGCAACCGCTCTTTGTACGTTATTGTCACGCACTGGTACCTCAGGCACAGTACACACCACCCCGTGCACAGCGCACCGTAAATGCGGCAGTCACTACGGGGTGCCGCGACAAGTCCTCTCACTGGCGAGACGCTCAGCTATTGGGCGAAGCCTTCGCTCCTTGCCGGCTGCCCTGTAGCTTCGAGCCAAGTGGCTAACTTTGCGTCTAACTCCGCTTATAGTTGAAGAATGTGAAATATTTTTTTTCCTGGCGGGATATTTGTAAGGCGACGTCCTTTAATAGTGAGGCCAACGTGCGATTAGTTAAATATTGGTTATTAGTTAAACAAGCAGCAGCCACTCCGTAACACTCTCTTTGTATAGGGTATAAGGAGAGCACTTATACCTAAAATGTTTTCACTGTTTTTGCTAACTTAAAAAAATGTGTTACCCGAAATTTTAATGTTCATGCACTATAATTTGTCCTTATATGTCGTTTTCTATGACAGCCGCACCTCAACTCCTAACTAGTTTTTGGAGGTAACTTAAGTTTGAAATAATCCCATTTTTATTATTAGCTGCGTGATACGGCTTTCTTGCTCACGGTTAGGCTAATGATTTCTTTGTATTCGCTATATTTAGTCAACTGAAATATGGTGCGTTGATGACAGCTGCTATCGCCTTCTTTGGAGAATAACGAGTCAATTGAGGATTTTATTGCTCGTGTAAGCAGAGACTAAAAACAGTAATGCAAATGCGATTCATTTTTTTATTTCATTTTTTGTTTGGTGCTGCAATGTTCAGTGAAACTTGGTGCAGAGATGGTCGTGACGTGCCTAAGTTTAGACATTATCAATCGCTTTGTGTGAACCGAACAAACCGCAGCGGCAGCGGTGTTTTGATGTTGTTGAAAGAGCATGTAAGTTCTGAATTGCTTCCCGACGTTTGTGTTTGTTGCGAAAATTTTGAAATGGTAACAGTCGTGCGAATGAGTTCATATTTTCTGTTTGCTACAGGTCTCCAAATGGAAATGGTCTTCAGTTCCTTTCTTTTTATGAACAGCTGCTGCCTTTTACTGCAGAAAATAGCAATTGCTTGTTGTACGCTGGTGATTTTAATATTGACACGCTGACCCCTTCTGTACCACAAAAGGCTATGTTAAATATTTTAGCTTCAAATGGTTATGAAAAGTTAATCCGTACGCCAATAAGGATTACAACAGAAAGTGAAACATTGTGGGACTTGCTCATTAAAAATGCTGACACTGAAAATGCTCTTGCCGGGGTGATGTCACGCGATCTTAGGGATCACCTTCCAGTATTTCTCTTATTAAGAAAACACAACTTTAGAAAGAACAGGAAGCATGAGTAAACACTTTGTCAAAGTATTACTCAAACACGTCTAGATAGCTTCAGAGACGGTGCGACCTTAAACAAATTTTAGAAATAGATAACGTTAAAATCGCGTATGGCAAGCTTTTTGATCATGTCTCAGGAATATATAAGAACCATTTTCCTAAAAAAGAAAAAAGCTCAGGCTCGGTAAAAAATTACGGAAGCCGTGGATAATCCAAGAATTGCTAAAACGAATTCATTATAAAAATGCGCTCTACAACAAGTTCTTTAAGACTAAGGATCCAAGTGCATTAAAGGAATACAAGTCATATAGAAATAAGCTAAATAAGGAAGTAATATTGCATAGGAAGTCCTATTTTCATGCAGAATTTGTGGGTTGTTCGAACAAACCTGACATCTTATGGAAAAAGCTAAATGATGTCTTAAATCGTCGGAAATCAGCTTCGTGAATACAAACTCTATTACTTGGTGGAAACGAAGTATCTGGAAGTGCTCTCGCAAATGTTTTTAATGATTACCTCGCAAACTTGTCTGGTAGTAGTGAATCGTCTGATATTAGTGAACTTATGCAAAACAGAAATTGATCTTCACTCTTTCTTCACCCTTTACTGAGCACGAGGTGACATCAATTTTCATTTCACTCAAAAATAGCTCAAGTTGCGATGCAGAAGGCATGCAGGTTCGTCATATCAAGTATGTGCTTAATGTCATTTCCCCGTACATCACCTATATTTTTCATTTGTCTTTGTCAAGCGCTATCTTTGCTAAAAGGATGCAGATAGCCAGAGTGTCAGTATTGTTCAAGAAAGGTGATGTTAATGATACTGAATATTACAGACCCATTTCAATATTACCTGTTTTTTCGAAAGGGCTAGAAAAACTAATACTAATGAAGGCTTCAAAGTTTTTTGACAAGTACAGCCTAATTTCTCCAGCCCAGTTCGGATTTAGGAAACGACGGTCTACAGAAATGGCACTACTCCGTCAAAAGGAATTTGTTTTATAGCAATTTGAAATTAAGAACATTGTCCTTGGTATTTAGCTTGGTTTTACTAAAGCATTTGATTGCATCCTTTACTCTGTCCTACTTGATAAGCTTGGAACCTATAGTATTCGAGGGCACTGTGGAAGCCTTATAAAATCTTATCTTGATAATCGCTATCAGTATGTTGAAATAAACGATATAGCCGCTCAAATTTGAAACATATGACCAGAGGCGTTCCTGTGGGTAGTATTCTTCGCCCGTTCCTGTTTGTTGTATATATTTATGACAGTAAATATCTATAAAGATGCAAAGTAGGTAACGTACGTAGACGGATGCCAGTATATTTTTTTCAACACCTGGCTCTAGTCGCCTTCAGAATAAAGCTAACAGTTCTCTAAGAATTCTTCATGTATGGCCAAAACAAAACTGTCTACAAATGAATATAAACAAAACAAAAGCAATAATCTTTAGGCCCAAATCTAAGCAAATTATCAGTTCCATCAACCTCGTTTATGACGATGCAAACATAGAAATTGTAGATAGTTTTAAAATACTTCGAAGTATTTTCGCACAAAATATGCTTTGGGACATGCACATAGAACCGATATTGTGAAAATTATCTCGTGTAGTTGGCATGATGGTGCTGCTGAGACCTTTTTTACCTTACAGAACCAAGGTTCTTGTTTATAACACCCTATTTTTTCTACATTTTATTACTATCTGCTCGTGTGGGGTACCACATCACGCACGAATCTAGAGAAGATACATATACTTCAGAAAAAATTTCTGCGAGCACTATTTAACTTACCTTATTATGCCCACACATCAGACTTATTTCCGAAAGCAAATATAATACCCGTGTTTAACCTATATAATTGCAAGTTAAGTCAAGCTTTCAAACAGGAGGTAAAAGAGAATTTAAAGTTTCTTTGGGAGTTATTTAATATCACCAGGAACACACATTCTTACATCACAAGGTGTACGGAACAGTGGAAGGTAGTCACTCCGCGAGCCAATTATTCTACACAAAAGATATTATACACATTCCCAACACATTTAAATTTGTTTCTGAAATCAAGTCTTGATATTTAGATAACTGATGCACGAGCTTTACGTGAACATTTCTTCACTGAATCTGCCTTAAATAATTGAAGTGCGTTCTTCAGGAAATTTGTGTTTTTGCGTTTATTTTTGTGCATATTTGACATGTAGTTAATTGCTATGTATATGTATATCTCCTGTTCAATCGCTGTTTGCCTTGTAAAGGAGGCTGCGGGCTCTAGTGAAGTCGCTTGCCTCTAAAGTGACTTCTACCCGCCGTCTTCTCCATCACTGATGGAAACAAAGAAGTTATTATTGTTATTGACCTAGCGCAAGGTAAGGCTGTTTCTTTAAGCGTAGAGGAGGGAGACTAATATTTGAGTTATACCCCAACAAATCGAGAAACCATCGAGCGGACATTTTTACCGCGTCCTATCCATAAAAATTCTTCATTGATAGTAACACCAAGCTATTTGGCCGATTCCGCACGGTCAAATACACGGCCAGAAGTAATCTTGAGAGTATTTCTTTCTTTATGGTTGGGCTTGAAGAACATATATTTTGTCGCTTTAAGCATTTCGTCGTAGCCTATAAGCGCTGAGCCATATTGATAATAAAGTTAGCTATGCGTTTGCATTTTTAGTTGTTAAATGTCTGCTACAATATATGTTAGCGTCGGTGACATACAGAACAATTTTCAGCGTCGTTGGAAAGTGAAGTATCTCACTGATATCACTGATATCACTGAACTGTCTGGGACCCAAGAATGAGCCCTGAAGTGCACCGACGTCTATCGATCTGTAACTTGAGGAAAAGCCATTTATTCGTGAGAATTGCAATCTCGAGGCTAAGCAAATAGCGAATTGGGAGGGCGGTGTTCTTCAAGGTGATTCATGAACGTGGTTTACGAATTTATTCAGTTGAATGCATTCTTGAAATATATCAACAAGCCCCAGGTGTGCATAGGTACTTCTCGATGTCGTTTATCATTTCATATTGTGCGTCAAATAGTGCCATCTCAGTCAATTTTTTTTTTTCAGGAAGTCATGCCTTTCCTAAAATAGTGTTATTTTTTCGCAAAACATCTATTATTCGGGTGTTCATAACAGTTTGGCCAATCTTAGAGAAAGCGTCCAGCACAAATATACGACGATAATTATTAAAGTCATCATAGCTGCTCTTGTTATAAACGAGAAGAAAGAGAGTTAACCGAGGGGCCCGATTTCTATTAGTCATATCATAAGAAGCCAACAAACACGGACACCAAGGACTACATAGGGGAAATTACTTGGGCTTATTAAATGAAATAAAGAAACGATAAATTAATGTAAATTAAAGTGGACGGAAAAAACAACTTCCCGCAGGTGGGAACCGAACCCACAACCTTCGCATTTCGCGAAGGTTTGTTATGAATGACACACAGCCTCGCAATTTTTAAGTCACCAGGAAATTGTCTTTGTTGAACCATTTGGTTGCGTATATGCGAAAAAAATATATACCAAATTATTAAATGTTGCTTTTATGGCTTCAGCTTTTAAAGGGTTCTGAACCACCCTTCTGGCTGGGTGAAAACAACACAGTCCGCGGGTAGCATACCCGTGCGCTACTGTGAACATCTAAGCCAAAATTTTGCAGTCGAGCGTGGAGCGTGCCGCTCGCAAGTGGCGGAGGACGTCACCTTATTTTCAAACGCTTTATTTTGATCAGAAACCTTCTCCTCACTCTTTTCAGGACTCATTTTTCGTGATAAAGCATATTCTCATACGCGGCTGCTATTGGTCAATAACTGAAATCAATCAAGAAGAGTGTTTGGATCGGCATGCTTCCTCCTGCTGTTACTGTGTATATTTATTGTCGGATTTTACCAAACAAGCTGAAGTAAGCGAAACAGCTGCGTTTCTAATCTCAATAAGAGCTCTGGAAGTACTTCCGGAAGTACGGTTATCGTACTGTCGCTGACTATCCTCCGCTAACGCTCGGCTGCTCCCACCCACCTAAGAACTAAACTTTGGCCACACTGCTTACCAGCGTGGCAGCCGTCGGGTCTCACTAATTTCTATTAGTTTTGAACAGTCAACTACCCTGGAACCAGGCGACACTTAAGGTCAGATCACACGAACACTCGCCAGCGCGCGCTCACTCCGGGCCGTTCCTTGGTAGACGCCTTGGCAGACTTCACTTCGTATAGAGCTATTGTGCGGCACGCGCAAGTTGGGTGGGGCTACTATCCCTCGGCCAAGCTGGTGCACGACAAAGCTGATCCGCACCACGTACCACGGTCAGACTGGAGCGCATCAGCGTGAACGCGCACTCTTGCCCTGTCGTGCAGATAGTTAGCTGCTACAATTGCACGTAGCTGCGTGTTCAGCGTATAGCGTAGACACCGCGGCCACCGTGGGGATGCCGCGACAAGCCCGCTCGCAGAGCTCGCTGCGGCTCGCTGAGGACAACCACGTGCATTGATTAGTATCTGTATGTGACGTGACACAAGGCCCTAGCGGCAGCACCTGACGAACAGGTCGTCTGCTTCTCCAGTTGCGCCCACCCTCGATGTGTATCGCTATCGACAAGTAGCAGCTCGCTACGTTAGGAATCCTTCGCACGCCGAGTCCGAAGTGCCCCATCCATCCCTTAGCCGATGTGAGCGCTGCCGACGTACTCGAGCGCACGAGTGAACGTGAAGTTTGTTCGACCCTCCGAAATTGTGTAATCGTCCTAGAGATGAAGTGCGATATCAAATGCGCTAATCTTGTCGCTGGATAAGAGATTAGGTGCGCGTAGCTTATCTACAGCGGATTGTAGCATAGCGAAGGGATGAGACATCGTGAGCTGAACCGTAACTTGTGGGATTGCCTCTGAATGCGGCCCGTCGTAGGCGCCAAAATCACTAGCAGTCACTAGTGGCGCTATGTGAACATTCATTTACTTGCGGTACTTACAAGTGACTAAGGACGACACTGGTTATCATTGTAATAACAGGAGTTATCAAGATGCTATTTTGTTTACATCATCTGTCGTACTTACAAACATTAGGCAAGATATTACATAGCATTGTATAATTAAGAATGACTAACATGCTACATTGTTTATTTTCCGTACTTCATTGTTATGCTTCCTGTTTTCCCACTCCCCTCGGTAATTCCTTCGGGCCTTGAGTGTGCCACAAATAAATAAGTAAATAAAATCACGATTGAACTCCGCGCCACGGTGACGTTCACTAGGCGGAGCGTTATGGGCACCAGCCCGCTCCGCCATTGCCTCTGCAGTGCAAGGCATCGAATAAGGAGCCGGAGCACCGCGAAGGGGATAAAAGGCAATCTTTGATTGCCGGTAACACTGCTTTTGCTTAACGCATTGAAGCACTTTCCGCTGCCAAGTAATTATGAAATCGTGTATTTTAATGGCAGATGCCTCCGGCGCGGTGGCTTAACGGCGGTGGTGTTGCGCTGCGAAGCACGAAGTCGCGGGATCAAATACCGGCCGCGGCGGCCGCATTTCGATGGAGGCGAAATGCAACAACGCCCATGCCCTGTGCATTGAGGGCGCGTTAAAGATCCTCTAGTGGTAATAATTATTCCTGAGTCCGCCCCTATGATGGAGCTCACGATCAAAGTGTGGTTCTGGCACGTAAAACACGAGAGTTCAATCCAACGTCAAATGCATTTATTGACTTCGATAAATGCGGTTCAGGACCTCTTTAATGTTGTCGAGCCCCGTGGAGAAAGTATTTTTTTATGACGGCGATATGTTACTTGGTGTCTTTTGCAATTGTAGGTGAGTGAGTGAGTGAGTGAGTGAGTGAGTGAGTGAGTGAGTGAGTGAGTGAGTGAGTGAGTGAGTGAGTGAGTGAGTGAGTGAGTGAGTGAGTGAGTGAGTGAGTGAGTGAGTGAGTGAGTGAGTGAGTGAGTGAGTGAGTGAGTGAGTGAGTGAGTGAGCGAGCGAGCGAGTGAGTGAGTGAAACAACTTTATTCGGTCCACAATAGACACGAGTAAACGCAATGTCACCTGGCTAGGCCCACTCGGGGACCATCAGGTGAAACCTGACGGCCCTCTCGCGGGCCCTCTGGACTGCCAGGATTTGACAGGTCTGGTCCTGGGCCCTAATAAGTTTCATCATTTCCTCTTGCGTGAAAGGGGGACCGGCAGAAGCGCAGCCCCACCGGACATGCTAGAAGTCAGCGTAACCATCAAACAGGGGGCAGTCCGGGCTTGGGGACCGTTCGGGGTACATTGTGTGCAGAGCCGCGGGGCTCGGGTAAGTGCTTGTCTGTTGAAGTTTGAGAGTGACTTCGTGTCCCCTGCACAACGAGGAGTGCGGCAAAGGCAGGAGTCTTACTGAGAGATAATTAGGCTTGCAGATCTCGTTGTACGAGCAGAGAGGCTCGGGTCGCCCAGGAGAGGACGCGTTACCCGGTGTACGGTCAGTCAAACCTCGTGCAGCCGAGTGCGCCTCCTCGTTGGGGTTGAGCGATTGTAGGTGCAAAATAATTTTCGTTGAAATTGATGTTATAAATAACCTAGGATCAGCATGGGTGCTACTTACAACATTGTTTTTTTTTCCAATTCGTAAAAAAATTATTATTAGACTTGTTCGCCACATTTGACTTGTATATGTTGTATCATGTAGGAGAATGTCGTTTTATATTGTTTGCTGTAGAAAAATATCGAACAGCTTTCCATATTTCTTCAGGAATACATTTTTCTACGCAGATTTTCGCATAGCACCCTTCCTTTGTCTTTTTGATGTCTGCAGCTAACTTATTTCTGGTTTGATTAAATAATATGAGGTGACTTAAACATATATTTTCAAAACAAAAGCGAGAAACTTATTATTGTGCCCTATTTCTTTACACAGTTCTAGATTTAGCCAGTGTTTCTCGACATATTTATATTTTATATGGCGGAGAACAGTAAAAGGTACATGTCAAAGACGCCTAAGATATTCTTTGAAGGAATACAAGAATGAAGTGAGGGTCTTTCTCATTAAGGACTACGGACCAATGTGTCTCGAGTACTAATTTTCGAAACATACTGAGGGCGCAATTTCTCGTTACACTTATGATACTTTCATGCCTTTACCCTGGTGAATGTGTGTTAAGTATTTAGTGTAATCGTTTAAACCGTTGGATGCAAGTCCTATTCCATCATGAGAATCACGCGTTTCTTTTTTTTTTTTTTTTGAAACAGTGTTTTCTTGAAATAAAGTGTCTTGTTTTCATTATCTCACGTGTTTTTCCTACATCGCAAAAATAGTACCTAAATAACTCGCTAAAATAAATGTTCCTGTAAGGAGTTATTGTAAGTCGAGGATAGAGGTGGCTAAATGGACTAAACAGCGAGTAGGTTGTTTCACCGCTCTAACATACGCGAAAAGAGACTGATGTTCCCAATTTTCGTACAACGAGTAGCGATAACCTTTTCAAGATTGCAGCAATTGCAAGATCATGTATACGTCATGATTTATTGGTCACAATTTCAGAAGCTGGTTGTATAACCAACTGTTTCGCAACGTAAATAGTTATTGCCGCTTCTTATCGAGATTGCAACGACAAAAAAAAAAAAGAGGAAAAAGAGAATAACTATCTGAGAATTTTACTCGAGTATTGAAGTCCCAGCATTGATGTGAACGTATAAAGTGTACAATAAAAGAAATGTAATTTCTTTTTCTTCAAATAGCAGAACTTTCTGGTATTACTGTCCAATGACATTCGCTAAGTAAAGAACGGAATCACTACGCGCAGTAATACCTTGTCGCGGGAAGGTTTTCTTTGTGCCTGCTGCCACGTCAGGCGACATAAATGTTCTCGGGCTCGAGGTAACATAGTACACTACGCCCTTTTTTATCTCGTGTTCTGTGCGCTACTAACCGACGTCCTGGCTGAACCGTAGCAAGAGCCTCTAGAATGCCGTCTGCACGAATGCTCATCGACCTACCTACGCAATTCGGAGCGTGCTATGTTCTCTTCCCGAAATGTTACGCAAACGTTATTAATAAGCACGTTTAGACTTGTAAGCCTTGAGTTTGCGTGCAATCAGTTATTAACTGCAACCATCGTTGCTTGTGGCAGAAGGGTGGTCTTTATCTAGATGAAAATGGTTACGTGGAGAACGTCACCATTTTGTGATAGCAGAAGCTTTGCTTAACTGGCGCGTATATATATGCATATATATTACTGCAAAAAAAGATAAAAGAGAGATGGCGTGGACTTGGCGGCATTGCGCCAGCAGGTCATCCGCTCATGCGCTCTGGTGACACGCACGCGCGCACGCACACAAACACGCACGCTCTCACACATAGACACAGACTCACATCTTTTGCCGCAGTAACTTTGAGGGAAATAATGAAGATAACGTTATGGAGGAGGTGGAGGGGGAGGAAAAGAAGGAAGGAAAAGTAAGGAGACCAACCAGTCGCACGTTCGGTTTGCTACGCTACATATGAGAAGGGGTTTAACGGATGAAAAGAAAGAAAGGAGAGGGAATGAAGAAGGTACTCTCATATGAACACGAGCAGTTGTCTATCATTTCTCGTCTATAATAGGTCACTGAAGCCACTCGATTTCATGAATTGTAGCAATGCCCCCATCACTTTTTAAGCCTGCGATGCATGGGGCCATGGTTCGAGAATCTTAGTCTCTGAAAATGGCCTTCTGTTTAATCGAGTCAACACCCTCCCAAGAACGTCGCCTTCGATGTCATAGAGATTACAGAACACAACACCTGGTCTACCTTCCCTTCACAGTTGCATGAATCACAGATGGGTTTGTCAGTAACGTTATGGACTAAGTTAGCAATCTTTAGGGCGAGTTATGCTCAAGCTTCTTGCTCTTGTAAGCAGTACACGGTGGGGCAAACGAATGTCATCGTTGATGAGTGGCTAACCTAGCGTACGATGCATCCGCGTTAGAATTTGTAGGTTGCTAATTCGGTTAACACCTCAATGAGCACTACCTAATGATCGGGGATCAGTGGCTGCTTGCAAAACAGTGTTCAATCGGTGAAATAGACGGGCTCAGCGATCGAGGCCCAGCGATAATTTAAGAGACTCAGAGAGAGAGAGAGAGAGAGAGAGAGAGAGAGAGAGAACGGTAAAGGAAAGACAGGGAGGTTAACCCGAGATTATCTCCGGTTGGCTACCCTGTACTGGGGGAGGGGCAAGCGGATGCAATAGGTGTGTGTGTTTAAGACTCAGACATTGTCCAGCAGCTATGGGCTGGTGAGTCCCGGACAGGACTGAGGAATACTCCACAAAATGTCGTTTGACACCGCGCCTGCGGTGATTTCATGCTTAGGAAGAATCCGTGATTAAAAATCAATTAAATTATGGGGTTTAACCTGCCATAACCACTTTCTTATTATGAGGCACGCCGTAGTGGAGGACTCCGGAAATTTCGACTACCTGGGGTTCCTTAACGTGCACCTAAATCTAAGTACGCGGGTCTTTTCGAATTTCACCCCTATCGAAATGAGGCCGCCGCGGCCGACATGAAGAACCCGTAGACAACCACTAAAAAGAACAGCAATAACAAAAAGGAAGCGCGTGAAACAGGAAGATAACGAAAGTTAGCAAGAAAGGGAGATAGAAACAAAAGTAAGTGTTAAGAAGAGAAACAAGTATAGGATAGACAGAGAGAGAAAGAGAGAGAGAGAGAGAAAAAGTCGCGGCTGAACGAAGCTAGCCGCAGTTTTTCTCAGCAGCCCGCGCGTAGAATGGCTGCTAAAAATAGCGGCGCAGCCACTCTCCCATCTTCCAGCTTCCGAGGCTGGCGAAGCTTAGAGCAGCGCGCTCTTGGACTCTCGACCTGGTTTCTCCTCCTCGCCGTTCACCCTCTCCTACGTTCTCCATCGCTCCTCCCACATTTCCGCTGCGCATCGCAAAGGACGAGGATCCACATGGCGCTGCACAGAATGGAGCGGCAGTGCTGTGGTGCAAGGAGTTGAAGTATGACTTGGGAATTCGGAGCTGTCGGCTGCTTGCTGTCTCCTGACACGCGGTCGGCGTTGCATGCGCACTCCTCGTGGGAAGCTTTAACACAGCAACCACTACCAAACTGGTGAACTGGCGCCCTTCACTTGCGATAGGAAGTTGTATACGTTGTCAACAAGAATGAAATACTGGGTGGTTGGAACAGATTCATGATTTAAAGCGCAAGAAGGAAAAAAAAGGAAGCAGGGATGACGCAAACGCTTTCTTTCAACTAAAAGTTTGCTGAAAACATGTGCCGAAGGAACAATCAGAGTCACGAGAAAAAAAGGGGGAAACAAGATGAGGCTATCAATTCATCTTGGCAATATCATATTATCTGCTATTTATTTTGCTACCTTGCTTATTTATTTGGCCCATGTTTTCAATGACCCATCAGTTGAAAGAAAGCGCTCGTGTCATCTCTACCTTTTTTGGTTTCATTCTTGTTACTTGCGCTGTAAATCATTAATACATACCAGTTTTCAGTAGTTCTTGCAGCCTTTATTTGAAGCCTCCAATATGTCATATCTGCCTCCGCCAAGTGTAATTACGCCAGTATTACTTGCACTAGCTGGTTATGCCTATTGTTTGCATTGGTTTGTGTAACCCTGTCCACAGGGTTTGTGTCGTGCGTCAAATAATCTAATGAATAAGAAAGAAAGGGGGCAAAAGCTGGAAAGGATTGCACCGAAATCTAAGAGGTAGACAACTGTTATTCACCAAGCGCATGCTAGATGGAACCACAGTAACGCGTAATAGCAAACTCAGAGGCTTCACTAAGGTGCCGGCTAGCTGAACGTTGTTTAGCGTGAGTTCGTCAAGCTGCACCTGAAGTGACGATTGATGACCAGGCAACACCATGTGCAAGTACGACCTGAACTTCGCTACGCTCTCACAGGGGGGGGGGGGGAAGGCGTACAGGCCAGGGTACCCCTCCCGCTCCCCCCTGGAAATGCATGCCCGGTGTAGCACTATCTCCGGGATCGGTACACACATTCCTGTTGCCTTACGGGCGTAAGCCGGCCGGAGTACCCCCCTGGGAACGCATGTGGGGGAGGCATACAGGGGTGAAAGGTAAACAGCTTCGCTGTAAAAACATTTTATCAGGTGACGCTATCTTTAGGTACTGTGTGGGCTATATCAAACATGAAGAAGCATGCTCGTAAGCTTAAGTAGCCTGAAATTTTAGCGATTGAAGGATGTTCGCTGTCATCCGCTCCTTAGTAATTGCTTTGTGGATGACCTGTAGCACGCTGTTCAGCTACGTAGCACATAACTTTGTGCGTAACGTTAAATTCCAGCAAGCGTTGAAGGAAAATTTACGATACGTATGGTTTCCTAGTATGACTGCGTCGGCGACAGATGCCACGACGTTACGTCTCGCTGCAACCTTAATGCCTGCAACACAAACATGCAAAAACATGTTACACAGGAGAAGTTACTGATAATATTGTGCGACAGTGAGTCTCTGGCATGCTTTGGTAAACTTTTCTCGTTGCATTTTCTCCCCTTCGTTGCAGTTCATCGCTTCTGAAGAGATGAGAAAGACATGCATTTTGTAGTTGCTTCACACCTGGAATTATTTGATCACATATGGGCGCTATGAAAGCGCACATGATAGAGTGCCCGTTTTACTACAAGTAAGAACTATCACAAAGCTACTAACCCTTTGCAAGCACTTTTATAGATTTGCGCAATATTTATTCATTTATTTTTTTGATGACAGAACGAGTTGAATCACGCTCCTCATTGCGTACTCCAGTTCTATCTGACACAACGGCACCATGAGTAAACCTCCTCGATACCTTGATGAAGCACGACATTTGTATTAGCCGTCTTTTCTTTTCGTCTATCTCTAGAAAAACTTCACAAAATTCGAAGTAAAGATGCTATTTTGTCTCACGCTGATACCTCGAGAACCGCGGTGACTGCGTGCAAGAAACAGCTTCCACATTATTATTATTATTATTATTATTATTATTATTATTATTATTATTATTATTATTATTATTATTATTATTATTATTATTATTATTATTATTATTATTATAACCAGATCAAAGTGGCGTGTAATTTGGGCAGTTATACTAAAACGCTTGTGGACCTCGCATCAAAGCAGGCGAATTTTTCTGCAGTCAGTGCATCTCCTTTTTTATTTTTGTTATTTCAGAAACTTGGCTCTGCAGTGAAATTTCGTCTTCAGACTTTTATCCCTATCATAATTCAGTGAATTTAAACAAAAATGTGGTGCCGTACTGATTGCCCTTCACAGTTCACTGATATGTGTTCGGCGTAATGACATCGAAAATGTAGAGAAGCCGATTCGCCTTAAAGTCAGCCTGGCGCACTGTGAAAAATTGTTAACTGGAACTTTCTATGTACCGCCGATGTTTGATGGATAGGATAGGAATAAACTTGATTTGTCCAATGATTATTGTTGTTGGTGCCCGGGGCTAGGCTGCCATGGGACCATCTCCCGAGGAAAATCTTTCGAGATCCTCGGCAACGACCCTGGCCCGCTGGACGGCCCACTCCTGGTCTTCGGGTGCCTCGCTGAGGAGGGCGGCTTGCCATCTCTCTGCGAGGCGTTTGACGAGGTCATCTTTTCTAATGAAAGTGTCTTATCTTCCCATAACAAGCACACAATAATCCTTCTTGGTGATTTTATTACAGCTGAAACTAATTGGAAAACGCTTAGATATTCTCATTACACTCATTACATAGAAAACAAATCGATACTGTTCGATTTTCTTTCATTCTATTCTCTTCAGCTGCATAACTGGATCGCCAATTTCTGTAGCAACGTCTTAGACTTTTCCTCTTGAAAGCTCAAGTTATAAATGTCCATCGTTCTGAAATTTCCCTTGTGTGTTCCGATAGGTTTCACCAGTCACAGAAGATAACTACCTCTGTGCTAGCCCTGAGGCAGAGCTCCTTCAGTGGCATTAATAAATCTTCTAGCTTTACTTTCAAGCGTTGTGATCATTTTGGTTTACGTGATTTCTTCTCCGCCACCGATTTGTTCCTGGTCAAAGAGAAAACCAATGTTCATGACTAATAATCTCAATTTACGAAGCTTGTTTTGAGCAGTAGAAATGCATTCCCTAGTACAGTCCTAAACCCCCTAAATATATCCACTGGTTCCCAACTGAACTTACAACTACCCTAAAGTATAAAGATCGCGCGCACCATCAGTCCACAAGTCCTGTGCCTGAGGATTGGACAGAAGAATTCCGATTTTTTCGGACTCTCTGCAAACGCCTTCATAAGCGACCTCACGACTCCTATATTGCATTCTTGGAAAAGAGTGCCTTCGACCGGCTGGCGGAAATTCGGAAGTACATCCGCAAGCGCTTAAGTAAACATGGAGTGTGTTTTCGCCTGCTCTACTCTAGAGGAGCAGAAGTCCAAGTAGTGGCGGATAGCTTTGCTGCCACTTCCTCTTCCTTATATAAAGGCTCAGGTGTCAACGCTGGTGTCAGTTAGCAGCACACGATGGGGCCTACATCTAGTGTTTTGTTGTTTGCTGAAAAGGTTTCTGGCGAATGCCTTAAGCGCTTGAAGCCTTCTGTGTCCTGCGGCCTTGATGTCATCCTCTCCGCAATTCTAAAAGCTTACAGTGTTCCCTCTATACTGCTTTCCTCTTTCTGTTCCCCCTTTCTCTACCCCTAGTGTAGGGTAGCAAACCGGAAGCTCGTCTGGTTGCCCACCCTGCCTTTCCTCTCTTTGCTATCTCTTTCTCTTACGGCAGTATGTTTGCTCAAGTATGGACATCTATATTTAATAACTCCTTGAATATTTCAGCTTTCCCTCACATGCTGAAAACTGCTCGTGTTTTTTCTTTACGTAAGCCTGGCTCTAAAACCGATGTCTCAAGTTATCGCCCGATTTTTCTTCCCTGTGCCGCGTATAAGATTTTTGAGTTTGCTCTTCACAAGATACTCCTCATTTGTCAGCTTCTGTACCTGGTGCAACACTTGGCAAACGAAAATAAATTTTACTAAAACTGCGATAACGTCATCTTCTAATAGTGCCTCCCTTTCATTGATTAATTACACTTTCAACGACTTATCCTTGTACAGGGTCTTGGAATACAAGTATCTTGGCATTATATTTACCACTAACATGTCCTGGTCAAAACAAATTAATTTCATTTGCACTAAAGCAATCAGTAAGCTCGGTATTTGAGGCGCAATTCCGACAATTTTCCAAAGTAAACTAAGTTACTGATGTATAAAACTTCGATTCGCCCAATCCTAGATTACGCTCCTCCTGTCTGGAACCCTCATCAGCAGTGCAACATTAAACGAAAATTTATTAGGTTCATATATCGTCGCTGTGATCACCATTTTTACCGCTCTCGTGCCTTATCTTCTCTGAACCTAACCCCTTTATCCATACGCCTTCACATTGAGTCATTGAAGTTTCTGCATGGCATCGTCAATTTTTCTTATCGTGTCTCGAATTCTATATATATTCCTTCAGATATTTCTCGGTGAAGTAGGAGTCACCATACCCTTAATATTAGGCCTTACTTTGCTCGATGTAATAAATTTAAATACAACTTTTTCCCACGCACTATTGGATTATGGAACTTAATTCCAGAAACAATTAGGTCACTGCCATTAAACGATTTCCTGTTAAACGTTGACTACCCCTGATTTTATGTATTTTCTCGTTGTTATAGTGTATTGACTCATTCTCGTTTTTGTACCGACTCTCAGTGTTGCTGTTATTTTGAGTTTCATTTGTGTCATCTGCCTTATTTCTCGTGAATTTTTAAATGTTATTGCTTACTTGTTTTTTGTATGACTTTTTTTGTCTACCCTACTCCTGCAATAGCCCCATAAAGGGGCTGCAGGATGTGCAAATAAATATAGTCATTTAACGTTAAAAACTCATTGATTCCGAATCAGCATGAATTTCTCACTAGCCGCTTCACTATCACAATCTCGCAAGATTTATGACAGATCTCCGTGCCGGTACTTCACAGGGGGAAAGTTGACGCCATTTAGTGTGACCTGAACAACGCTTTTGATGTAATCAGCCATTAACTGCTTGTGATCAAACTTACGCACTTTGGTATTGACTCGTCAATTGCAAATCTCTTGCGCAGTTATCTCCTTGATAGATCATGTTATGTTAACGTCAATGACCAAATGTCTTCTTTTTACATGTCAGCTAGCAGCGTCCCTAAAGATCAGTACTAGGATTACTCCTTTGTAATTTTTTTTTATTAACGACGTTCTTTCCGCTATTCGGAATTCATCGTTCTGTTTGCCGATAACATCAACATTCTAAAGAGAATTCACACTGTCGATGACTGTCGCACCATGTAATCTGACCTGTCTTCTTTTGCTAAACACTTCAACGATAATGACCTTACGTTTATTGCTGCTGTAAGACCAAAGTCATGATTTTCATATGCAATACAACAAGCATTTCTTTTTCTTATCATATATATACCGATGGTTCGACCTCGCCTACCAGCTCAACTGCCGCATTCGTCGTTCCAGCCAAGAACGTTACAGTTAAATTCAAATTGTCGCACACGACTACATCTACATCGGCAGACCTTGCAGCTCTCCATGCCGCTATGATGTACATCACCGAAGAGCCAACAGAGAAATGGGTCGTATTTTGTGACTCTAAGGCAGCCCTTCACAGCATCAAGTCTGCATTACGTCACAGAACTTACGAGCAGATGACATCTGACATCAGGGAACTGCACCACCATGCTCTGGAAAGAGGACACCACATTATATTTCAGTGGATTCCTGCTCACTGTGGCATCGTCGGCAACATCCTAGCTGACAAGGCTGCCAGGTGTGCCCACGAAGATACGATGACGCGTCCAACACCTTTGACGAGGTCGGACGCTGCCAGCAAACTTCGCCTACTTGCACGCAAGAAGTCACAAGATCTCTGGATTTCAAGGGCCTTCGATTGCACATTACGTAAACTGGACCCCATGCTACGGCTGCAACTGCCATCTAGCCTTTCTCGCGGCGAAACAACCTTGTTGTGTCGCTTGTGGCTGGGAGTGGCGTTCACGAACGCATACTCCTACCGTATGAGAATGGCCGAGAGCCCGATGTGCGACTCCTGTGGGTGCGAGGAGACCATCGAGCACCTATTGTGTACCTGCCCTCGCTACGATGTCCAACGCCTCTCTCTGCGGGCAACTTTACGCCGACTGGACTCGAGACCGTTCACCGAGTCAAAGATACTCGGACCGTGGCCACACCCGTCACTGGCTCGAAAAGCAATTCGTGCACTAGTGCAGTACTTGAAGTGCACGGGCGTAAGAGACCGTTTATAGTGTCCTTGTGTATGGTGTCCCTCCCACACGCACTCAGTGCTTACTCTCTCCCTTTGTTCCTCTTTCTATTCCCATTTCCCCACCCCCAGTGTAGGGTAGCAAACCGGATGCTGTTCTGGTTGACATCCTTGCCTTTCCTACCCTTGTTTTCTCTCTCTTATCTCTTTCTCTTATTCTGTAGATTCTATATCATTGTGTAACGTATGTGAGATCACTGATCTCGGTGTATATTTTTATACATTCTTATGCTTTTCTGCTCACACTAAACACGTTGCAATGCGGGGTACCATGTCTTTGCCCTGTTTGCATACTATCGAGGGGATTCAATTCTGCTACGCCGTTCCGCAAGTTGCACCCACCAATCTGTCTTCCTCAACTCCAATACGCATCAGTCATCTAGTATTACATTTCTAGAGAGAGAGAGAGAGAGAGAGAGGATAAACATTTTAGTAGATCCAAGCGTGATATTATAGATCTAGTTCAGAAAAAGTTTCTAAGCATATATCATCAGTGCTTTGCTAACATCGGCGCTAAACGTTGTTGTAGCACTGTCAACTTATTTAATTATTATTAATTTATTATTAAATTATGGGGCTTTACGTACCAAAACCACTTTCTGATTATGAGGTACGCCGTAGTGGGCGACTACGGAAGTTTCGACCACCTGGTGTTCTTTAACATGCACTTAAATTTAAGTACAGGGATGTTTTCGCATTTCGCCCCCATCGAAATGCGGCCGCCGTGGCCGGGATTCGATCCCGCGACGTCGTGCTCAGCAGCCCAACACCATAGCTGCTGAGCAACCACGGCGGGTAGGTCGGCGGGTAAATGGCAAATTATTGCCATTGCCCTTATTTCGTTGCCGACGTGATAGCTCTGAGCTTCTGTTTCTTTTCAAACTCCTTCGCGGTATCCTCACCTGCCCCGAACTGTTCAGTTGTATCATGTTTCGTATTCCGCCCAAGGTAACCAGAGAACATAGACCTTTCCATGTTACTGCCTGCCATCACCTACACTCAACCTTCCACAAAATACAGTCTTTATAACACTTATTCTCGTGATCTTGACAATTTTCATAAGTCGCTGTCGCTGATCTTGTCCGATATTTGCGTTGTTGTGTCATAGTTTCACGCGTTGTTCAACTGCCCTTCTACTTTTTCTTTCGTATTCACGCTTTGTTTCACGCTTTCGCATTCACGCTTTCGTATTCCCGCTTACGTTTTCTTGCATGTACAATCTTCTTTTCAAGATCGTTCTTTTATTCATTGTTCTTTTTTTTTACTTTTGTCCTCTGCCGTTTTTTTTTCTACTGTCTGTATGTGCCAGCCCTTAGGCCTCATGGTTGTTCCTGGGCACGGTGAATAAACAATTGATTGATTGATTGATTGATTGAGTCATTACTATTATAATTATTATCATTATTGATTTTGCAACCAGAGAAAGAGAGAGAGAGAAAGATATTTATTGAATATCAGAGAGTTCTGTCAACGTAGAAGTGCTCGCCCACATGCGACCCTGCAAAGGAAGGGAAGAAAAAGGCCCTAGAAGATGGAGGGCTGAAGAAGGAGAAGAAAAAAAAGTAAAATATCATCACTTGATATCGTCATTTCGCTTTTGAGTCCTACATGTCCGAACATATGAGTCACTTTAATCTTTATACGATCTAGCCTAGACGTATTACGCGATGTAATAGTTGGTACAAGAGCTACACCTTTGAGAGGAAGTCAATTGACTGAAGGCAATCGAACGAGTGGAGTGCTTGACGTTGCTCTACATAGCATTAAAACGAGCTAGACTAAGTAGGGGTTCATGTTGCTGAAAGGCAGGCGTGCCAACGCGCACGCAATAAGGGACGAAAAGAAGTTGAACCGAAAAGGGTTTTAGTAGCGTTTGTGTTCTTCTCATTCGTTCGTTCGTCACTATTTGCACGCCTGCCTTTCAGTGGATAGTATCATTTATAACAGCGGCTATAGCTCTCTTTTTTCGTTTTTTTAATCTACTAATAGCACCTTTAACACACCACCATAAAGGCAACACAGGGCTTAATATCTACAGGAAAATCAGTTTCGTCCACCGAGCCTGTTGCTCACACGGCCGCTCCATTGCAAATCCTGCTCTCCGGCACCTGATGATTTCTACGCTTCTGTCGTACTGCTGGCTGCTCCGCGCCGTTGTCACGGTCGCTGCTGCTGCTGCTTCTGCAGAGACCGTTTACTCATCAGCGTGGGCGGCGAAGCCGTGCTGGCGCTAATCACTTGCGCCGCAATCACGTGACCGGAAACCCGGCGGGTGACTGGCGAAAGCAGAGTCAACAGGTGTGATGTGGCGCTTCGTTCTCTCTGGTCATGACTTAGCGAGTGCTATATGGCGCTGTGCTTTGAGAGTTTTGTGCGTATCATTTCAGTGCGCGGCTTTGGGATTTATGTACGTTCGTTTTCCGTGCGTGGACTTTCTTCCTCGCTTCTTCTCACTTTTCAGTTTTGTTGTTTCTGTACCGCCACGGGCTTCTGGCGGCGGTCCAAATTAAAGCGACGCTGCCTTTTCTTACATCCTTGACCATAGCTTGGGTGCTCTTGTGCAGGAGATGAAGACAAAAGTATGAAGTCGACAACCAGTAATCTATAAAAAAAAATAAAGGCAGCAAACTTCAGGGATTCGTCCGAGAGTGTACCCATTTACTGCGAGAGCAGCATTCTCTCATAGTGAAGACTACCATCGTATTTCCAATTACGTGCTGCTTCGTCGAATAATTGCGTTCACCCGCTACGGAGAACTGGACAACAACCCAGCGGTTATGGGGCGGTCTGTCAGGGGGAATTAGTGTGGTTGTAAATAAATGTGTTACAGTAAATAGAAATTTGAAAAAGAAACAAATTTATTATCATATTTAACATGTAATTACAGTTGCGTGATAGTACAGAAAAACTAGTGTGAATTTGATAAACAAGTTGTCAATTTTATTTCTTAATGATACGCGCAAATTGTTTTCTGTATAATTTAAGAATGTGTTGAATAAATCGAACTACGTACAAATGACATACTCAAGCACTTTAACACGCCCCCATACTAAGTAGGCTAGCTTTATTTAGTTAAAATGCAAAGCTCTATGGAACCTTTTGTTCATAGCTGTTTGACGGAAGGCATGTTCTAATCACCTAGGGGATTGCAGCGATTTCATTTTCCCTAAACATTTGCAGTGCCGCTATACAGAGCACTTGGCGGTTGTTGATCCTATGAGCTGCTGTGAAAACTATGTGATGCTGTCACTCAGACGTCGCTGTTGTCACTGACGTTGTCGATGCGTTCGACGTTGTTTTCCCACTAACTACGTTTGTCTACGTTTGTGGGTATGTGCCATGTTTACGGCTTATCATCAACATTGTCACGTATGCCTCGTTCGTGCGGCTGACGCTGTTCGCAAGTGAACGGAGAATTGCAGACATACACACTACTACGTTGTCAATAAAAAAAATTATATGCGATGCACAGAATAATCCTCGTCGACTACAGTGGTGCTCATTCTGGCTTCCAAAATTCATGCGCAGATACCACTGTTCTAATGTCCTAAGGGACTGTGTGGAGTGCAAAGGTTTCGCTAATTGCGTAGAACTGTTGTTGCGTGATAGCTCAGTGTTCAGGGCCCTCGGCTTCCATATACACATTGCTTCACTGGCAACGGTCAAATAGCCAGTGGAGAAGTTTCATTTTTCTTCACCGCTTAGGCAATGGCGAAGCTGGTGATGACGAGGTGACCTGACGACGACCATCGTCTCCTTCATGGCGACGATCGTAGTCATCAGCGTAACAAAATGGATGGACGGACTTGACATATAAGCCAATTAGACCCAATTTTTAGCACCTAAGTGCGGTTGTAAGAATTAAAGAAAGGATTGAGGCTTACGCAGCTAACATTATTCCAACCACCAGCCCTACAACGCGGTATTGTTTTACTTTACTCATTTTGTTGTGTATTCGATCCCTCGTTCTTATTAAACACGATGGTATATCGAAAAGGTTAACCCTCTTACTATATTATGACCAAAATTTTCTAATCTACTGCTTTTTCAGTGTATCTCTAAGTGAAGACATGAGTACATGTGTAGTGAAAAACGTTGCCTAAGAATCCGCTGGCGGCGTGCTTTTTTTTATCCGAATAAGTGTACCAGACGCATCTCTAAGAACACTTGTTTACGGTACCAAATACTCCGTAAACTGGTCCATTCGTCGAGGAGAAATGTGGAAAATGCGTTGTCTGGAATTATCTGATTTGTACGAGGAACAATTATTCTATATGAATAAAAATCGTCCAATCGATGAACATTTTGTTAGGCTTGCAGCATACAGCGTACATAATATTTCGTACTATATACAGCATGTACATTTATGGACCCAAAGATACGTATTCGCCATATGGGCGCAGGGGCACATAACCACTAAATTAGTACTTGGAAGAAAACGCATCTTTTTCTGTTCAGCAAACAATGTACATTGATACCGAGTAACCCGCCGCGGTTGCTTTGTGGCTATAGTGTTAGGCTGCAGAGCACGAGGGCGCGGGATCGAATCCCGGCCATGGCGGCCGCATTTCGATGGAGCAAAATGCGAAAACGCCCGCGTACTTAGATTTAGGTACAAGTTTAAGAACCCCAGGTACTTCAAATTTTCGGAATCCCCACTACAGCGTGCCTCATAATCAGATCGTGGTTTTGCAACGTAAGACCCCATAATTTAATATATTTATTTTTTGATACCGAGCAAGCCGTATCTAAGTAAACTTTGAAGAGGTTTAGGGAGAGAAGGAGAGAGAGAACTAAACATTTATTTTATGAAACGGTAATCCGAGTCAGAACCCGGTTCACCCTAGGTGGGAAGATTCCTTATTCCGAAAATGCTGTGGCTTGGACTGCCACCTTGGCCCGCGCTACGGGACTGCATTGGTCGTCCAGGTCATCACAGGAAAGTTTGGCCTCCCACGTTTCAGTTGTGGTATAGATCTGCGGTGAGTTTGGGCGCTCTTCTTGTGCTTCTATGGGGTGGCCTTCTTTGGAGTCGTCTTGTGGAGCTTCAGAGGTAGGGTCTGCGGATGTGTCACGCAGTGGGCAATCCTGGACCTTGTTTTGCAGGGTGTCTGGAACATCGCAATGAGGGCATGGGTACGAGTACCGCTTAGGATACAGTCTGTGCATTATTATTCTTTGTACGTTAATGTTGGTCTGTAGACGGCGCAGGATGACTTCTTCCTCTTTGCTTGTATTCTTGCGTGGTGAAGCGTACACTCTTAGGCAAAGTTACACCCTTTGGCTTGCCCCTTCTGCCACACAACAACAATCCTTATCTGCCATGATGCGTTTCCGTTCTTTAACGGTGCGAGCCCGGTACTTTCCAGTAACGAACGGCACGCGCGTTATCAGCATGGAACAGTTTACACCCTTTGGAGTGCCCCTTCTGATAACGCGCGTGCCGTTCGTTACTGGAAAGTTCCGGGCTCGCAGCGTTAAAGAAAGGAAACGCATCAAGGTAGATAACGATTATTGTTGTGTGGCAGAAGGGGCAAGCCAAAGGGTGTAACTTTGCCTAAGAGTGTATGTTCTTCTGCTGAGTCGGTGGTGTTGCAGAAGCTCCGAGTACTTTAGAACGCGAGAAATAAACTGTTGATAAGACATTGCAATACAATAAATATTACAGTGTTAGCACTACTTTTGCATGTCTTTTGCGATCAGAATGCGTGATGACTTTCTATTTCAATGGTAGACATAGCAGCTCCAAGCCCCCAGTGTACATTGACATTGCCCCCTAAAATAGTAGAGCGTGTAAAATAATTACTGTCAGCGTTGTCTTATCGTTCTTCCTTCTTGGCGCCGTTTCGTTGTCACTCAACGTTTTTCGTTAAGATCACTGACTCGGCCAACGTCTTTTCGCATCGGAATAATTCCATCCGTTAAACAAGTTTACCTCTCACATCTCGTATACTGCAGAAACCCCTGTATCAGTTTATCTTACATCGTCCATTTATTTAAACCATAAAATAAGTTCAAGTTGATTTTGGCACAAAATGCTGACAGGTGCGTTCAAAAGACCTCCATACACGTGGCAACAAAACTTCAGTTTCATGAACCGTGAAGTGGTTTCGCAAGGGGACCCTTTTTTATTGGGTGGTGAGCACACTACATATAAGACATTCAGTTATAAATTCTTGACAGTACTCTACATTGCACTGAACACTGCACCGAATTTACTTTAAGGAACGACCGAAACAAATTCCCAGAAATAGCGTCTTCAAATGAGTCCCGTATTTTTACTCTATCCTCGCACCTATCTTAAAGCGGCGTCTTTCACCTCTGTTTCAGTTCTCTTATCTCTGCGTCTACTTCCTATCACTTGCGTTCCGCCTTTTAACGCGATAGCGTTAAGGAGCTCGTGTCGCAGAAAAGCCGGTGTCGTCGGCGTCGGTGTCGGCGTCGGCGTCCGCGGCGTTGGCCGTGAGCGATAAATCACGGCAGGCACTTCATAAATAAAAAGCAACTTCCAAGATGGGCTGGGTGGGAATCGAACCAGGGTCTCCGGAGTGTGAGACGGAGACTTTACCACTGAGCCACGAGTTCGATGCTTCGAAGCGGTACAAAAAAGCCTCTAGTGAACGCGGTGTTGCCTTAGAAACGAGCTGTTTCTAAGGCTCAGGCGTGCGTCGCTTGCTCAGGCGCACATTTCGTTGTCGCGCCGAACGCTGCTTTGCTCGACGCTCACCGCGTCCGATGCGGGGCGCGTAGTCGCTGCGCCGTAGCCCATTGTCTTACACCCCTTGGCGGGTCGACGGGAACGCCGTCGCGTTCCACTCTTGAAGGCGAAGCTTAAGCGTCCTCCAATTTTTATTCATTGCGCGCCCAGTCCTAAGGCGCAGTTCTGGGACAGTTCAAATGAATGCATGGTAGATCACAGCACATGCATGTTTCATAGGTTTTAATGACAGTTTGTAAAAAATGAAGTGTAAATAAAATTATAGGCCTATCACTTGCGCTTCACACTTTCTTCAAAAGCTATACTACAATATGTATGTCACATCAAAGATAACAGGGTCAACAACAGTTTAGAAAACTTCACAGAAGCGCAGGAATATTGCCGTAAAATATTCTTCTAGGAGAACATCGTACATCCCTGTAGTAGTTCTCAGCAATTGCGATGGCCCCAGGAATTCTTTCAAGGCGTTAGCGTTTACACACTTTTGAGGTTCAGTAGCAGCGGAGTTTTCTCTTGAGCGCAAACTTTATGGCTTTTTCTCCTATGTATAGCGCACGCCTTCTTGTGATTCCGAGCATAAAGCCATTCGGCTCAGTCTATTCTAAGCAGAAAGCGCTTCGTGTAGGCAGCGCCTAGACATTGCTCGAGGCCTTGCCGTATGTCGAGAAATGTGAAAATGTCGATGGTTAAAAATCACTTCGGAAATGAAGGATGAACTACGACGCTCGCTTCTTGCGCACTCATCCTGTGTATTTAAGTTAAATCAGGTTCCATTATCCTGTGAAATCACGAACATCCCTGCTCAAACCGATGCTGAACATCTCGAGTTTCAGCTTCCACGTAATGTTCAAGCTAAAATCAAGTGTAATACGAGGAGCACAGTAGAGCTCCAGGTTTCAGTATCTTGCTCTAGAAATAGAAAAAAAAGACAGCACATTTTCCCTGACCTCTGGCGCAATTACGCACAGCGGATGCTGGCCTTTGCAGCCTAATTTCCATCTCAATGAGCGAGCATAGGTCGCGCCAGCAGTCGTCTAGCCCACGCATTCACATGCGTGTGCTAGGCGGAAAGAGGCGCTGCAAAAGACGTTTTCTTACGAAAAGTGGTGGCAGAAATAAATTATAAAGAAGGGTTACGACAGAAGAGATGTTTTAAGGGCAAATTAGCCGGCGCTCTTTCAAGGGCATCTCGAGTGCACGCACGACAGTTCTTTCTACTCAGTCTGCTTGTTTGCACTCAGAGATTTCATTTGCAGTAGTTACTTAAAGCTCCTAACTTACACCTCAACTTACTTAGTTACTGTCGTGAAAGTGCTTTCAGCCACTTCCACAAAAACTTGCCTAAATTGTTAGGCCGTGACTTGCAGCTCTGTCTTGCACCCGCACTACACGACGTGAAGAAACTTCCACACCGTCTGTAGGTTGATGTCTCGTTCTTGTTCTCATCAATATGGCGTACCGCTTTTCTTGTGGCGTCTACGACCGTGATGGGAAATTCGTAAATTTCACTTATGCTTACCCACGTTACAGCCGTCATAATAGACACCATACCACCACCACCACCACCACCTCCATCATAATCATCACCATCATTATCATCATCATCACCTTTCATGTTCACTGCAGGATGGAGGCGTGTCCCAGCGATCTCCAAGAACCTCTTTCTCTCACCAGCTTTCCCCTAAGCTTGCTAATTTCCTCATTTCATCGCACCATCTAACTCTCTGCAGTTATTGACTGCACTTCGGGCACGCAGATATAAATACCGTGCGCCGCTTTATAGAGTCTGCGTCAATGGTGACTGTTGGAGCAAAAGATTATAGGACAGTGATGACTACAGACGTCTCTGTCAAACGCTGCAGATAGTGCGCTAGTTTGCGTCCTGTGGTCTACATGCGTTCAAGATCTGCGGTGGTTCATCTCACATCTAGGCCCGGCAATTTGAGCTTCTCCACTCGTCTCTTATCTATAGTTTCCCTTTATGTACATTTTCTTTTGGAGGATAGCGAACTGATTTTGTTTCTGGTTTACGTCCCCACGTATCCCGTCTTGTCTGTCTGCATTTATGCCCTTCTTCTACTGCAGATGATGTCGTGGGTTCAATGCCGAAAGTACCTCATGAATAAGGCAGGGTAGGGGGGGGGGTAGGGAGTGGCAATTAAATAATGAACGCGTTCTTAGACTTATGTGGTGAAAATATATGGTCGGAGCTAGCTTCCGCGATTAATCATCTAGGATGTTCCATATTTTAACAGTGAAGGAGATAGAGAGAATAAACATTTATTTCGAGGATCAGCGTGAAAGAGTATTTCTGTCTTCAGCCAGGGTGGGCGGTGATCGCTGCTGTTGGGGATCGCTACTTCTCGTGCCTTACTCATTTGTAAAGTGAAGAAAAAAAACCGAAATCCTGAAACAATCAAGGGAACTATTAACTGGAGGAATGGTAAGTGCATCTGTTCTGCACGTGAAACATTCCGAGGGGATTAAAAGCGTAAAAGGAATATCAATGCAAATTGAAATGTGTGCCTTGTTGTGCAGCATAACTACCCGTTCAGAGAGGCGCCTTGTACCCAAAGGTTGAAGTATTATGATAATAATAATATGAAGCACGCAATGAAGGTGAAGTAAACTGTCCGCAATGGAGTCTAGCGAATTACTCGAAGCGCTTTTAACGAAATCAATGAATGCGATAGCAAAATGTTAGAATATAACATGAAGTGTTAGACTTGTAGCTGTAGTGGCAGTATGAATTGAAGTAAACGTAAGCTAAGTAAAACCTGTTGTGCTGGGGGTCATCTGTTTGAATCCTGCTATGGAACTATTTTATTTGTGCCTATTAATTAATGTCACCGTCTTTCTTAGTGATTTTGCCACCACTTTTTCGTATTGGCTATGTTTCAAGCCTCTGTCCTGGGCCGATCCCGGAGCTAGTACACAGCCGTGGCAACAAAATTACATCATTTTACGGTTCGAGCTCTGTTATTGTTTTTCACCTTTAATATTTAGTTCTGAGAAAATTTAAGATGAAAGGCATGACCTGTCGGAGTTGTTTCATGACATTTGTTTGTGGGCTGCCATCTCAAAATTCTGAAGAATAATTTTGCTAAGAACGTAAGACCTGGTATGAGCAACTTTTCTGACAGAATTGTGTGACAATATAGCCCCCATATACCGCATATAACATAGCATAGCGTGGTATATATCATACATACACCTTAATATATACGGAGCCTCACGGCGACAGTGACCACGACGGCAAATATTCGCTAGGAGTGACCGTATAATTGCCATCGTGATAAAAAGTGGCGTAGTAGCTCTGTCCTCTCCCGTACTTACGGACAGTGTGTGCTAACCTTAACAAATCAATCAATCAATCAATCAATCAATCAATCAATCAATCAATCAATCAATCAATCAATCAATCAATCAATCAATCAATCAATCAATAAATCAATAAATCAATCAATAAATCAATCAATCAATAAATAAATAAATCAATCAATCACTCAATCAATCAATATTCTCGTTTTTCTGTGCTATATTCGACTTTGTTTGTTTATTTTCTTTTTCTAATGTCCATTGGTACGGGCTGTGGCAACCGCGTTCGCCTGACGGAGGGCATCTTCGATGGATTCTTAGATCATATTAAAAGCTTTATTGCTTATTTTCCAAGGTGCTTAGTGCAATCCTACTCACACAAAGCTTTGCACAAGGCAAAGGTTCTCTTTCAATGACGCAAGCTTGCGGATGTTAGCTTGGATGTTAAGTATGTGAAAAGAGTGAATTTGCCACAGAACCGAACAAAACACCACCTACGACGCTGCCATTACGACCGCGGCGTCCGGAAACTGCGGTCCGCACGATTAGGTCGTTTTCCCGTCCATGTCAGCTTCGCGTAGTTCCTTCCAATTAGGGAACTAGGTTGTTCATTATCACCGGGGGATCGAGGCGCACAGCGGGCGCAATCCAGCACCGGGAGAATCCCCAGATCGAAGTTGGCCTCTCCTGCGTTTTACTCTTCACTTCTTCGTCCAGCTTCCTTTATTTCTTTCTGTCGTGATATTTAGTTTTCCCATGGAAGCAATCACATTGAACACCGTAAAAACAATACTGCCCCGAATTTACACTGCGATAAAAGGAGGTAGTTGACAATAAACGTGTACATTGAGGAACGCGTAGAAAAATAGAAAGCGCCGTTTTGTTGGACGGCGGTACAGAGATATGTACAAGGAACGCTTTATTTGAGCGTCTCCAACATGAATCGCGCTACTCATTCTCGTCTTGCGAGGGCAATGAAGCCGATGTTTTGTGATGGAGAGTTGTGAAATCGCGTTTGCCAAGGTGAATGTGTATGTTTTCCTCTTTTCTTTCTCGTTTCCTTAAGGGGAGGGGGGGGGGCAGAAGGTGGGATAGAGTACGTGGGTAAAGGATGATGAGTTTTACTGATTGAGTCCTTCATGTGGCTTCTAAGTGTTTTTTTGTGGAGCGGCCAAGCTCGCGCATGGGTACACGGAGAAAGACAGGATGGTGAACTGAACGGCACTGGGAGCGGCATAAAGAAAGGGGCATTGCTACAAAAAGGCTAATGGCGTGTTTTAGTTCAGTGGGGTCTTTTGCAATGTGCTACACTGAGGAACCAAGTAGTGGTGCACATAAGCTAACCACATATATTTCGAACCTTTGGTAACAGTTCGCTATAGAGATACGAGCGTTGCGTGCCTAGATTTGCGGCGGTATGACGGAGATGCAAAATGGTTGGAACTTCGCGTTCCGTCTAGCCACCTTCGTGGCGCGGGAAGTGTTACGTTCTGTCTGCGCGTTGCTGGTATCAAGACAGTGAAGCCCTGTGTTGATACACGCACTTGTAGAATATCGATTCGCAGACGGCTCAGCTGAAATTTTTTACCAGTGCTGGCCACTAATCAGTGGTGACAGGTCGGTCATTTGATAGTGATGCTTTGTTAGCGCAGCCGTCTCCGTCCTTGTAAAGCGACAATTTAGGACGACTTAAAGGACAGCTTCTTTTTTTATTTTCTTCTCTTACGTTCTCAGACATCGCTCTGTTTATCTCATGGAAAATGGAAATGTCTAGGAGAGGTTATTACGGGATAAGATAAAGCCAGAAAAGGTCTTCTAAAGACACGTGATCGGGCCACGGTAGGCTTCAGTGTCTTGCAACACCGCACTTTGCATGTTCAGCGCACGCCCTTCAGAAAAGAGAGCGGTTGCGACAGCAACGAGCGGCTAGTGTGCTGGCGCGTTGCGATGGATATGGCAAATGAATACGTTGCCACAAACGACTGGAGTGACGCTGCACCTCGTGAAGAGGCGCGGCGTCTCAATGACAGCGTCTCAAAACACTAGCTGTCACCGGGAAATAATGCGGGAACGCTCCCTTTACTACTGTGCCACCGGTGCCACCTAAAGCCTCTCAAAAGTAAACCTATTTTTCAGGGGGCTTTAGTATCAACGAGAACCACCGGTACCACGGGCACCACCTGTACCACCACACGGTAATACCGAAACAACAAGGGGTTGTTACCGCTTTGCCAAACAGCACCATTTTTGGGATCGGTTCATGAAAATGGTTGGACAGCCACAGAAAAAGCGCGTTTAGTTCCCAAAGGTAGCTAGATGATAAAAAAATGAAAGAAAGAAAGCAAAAGCAAAATGCACAATCCAGAATGCATTGCACGGAACTTGGCTTCGTGCGGTCGGGTAGCATGCGTCGTTGGTACTCTTCCACCGTTTCATTCCCTTACATACCTGGCGTCATTTCCTTTTTGCGAAGTATCTTCTGGTGTTCCCAGGTAGGCGCCCTTTCTTACGCACGGAGCCGGCCGCTTCAAGCCCAACGCCGGGAAGTAGCAAATAAAACGTCTGCACTCACTTGGCATGCCGCAGGCGGCGGAGAAAAAGCTGATGGCCTCCCACGTCACCTCACCGCAGTCAGCCAGCTATCCTTCGTCTCGACGCTTTTAGGTGATGCCAGGCTGTTTCCACGGTTCTTCGGCGAAGTGCAGAGCCTAGCAACCTTCATATCATTTCCCACTTTCTTTCTTTCTTTCTTTCTTTCTTTCTTTCTTTCTTTCTTTCTTTCTTTCTTTCTTTCTTTCTTTCTTTCTTTCTTTCTTTCTTTCTTTCTTTCTTTCTTTCTTTCTTTCTTTCTTTCTTTCTTTCTTTCTTTCTTTCTTTCTTTCTTTCTTTCTTTCTTTCTTTCTTTCTTTCTTTCTTTCTTTCTTTCTTTCTTTCTTTCTTTCCATGCTCGCAGCAGCCTATTGGGATAGAATCTCATTCTGCGTGCTCATGACAGTTCTCGTAGATGTTGTGACGCACCATGCACATGCTCGAGAGACCACGAAGAAAAGAATGATGGTCCGAAATACGCCAACGGCGAGACAAGCTTGCGAAAGCAGGCTGTCGTCGGGAAATACGCCAAGAACTACACATGACACATCACCGCGAAGGGGCTGATGAGGCAGGCCAGCCTTACGTAGGCTGTGTGGGACCGGGATAGCTGGCCACGAAAGGTCACCGACATGTGGCTCCCTTCGCTTTCGTTCGGTCGGTATTTGCATCTTCTTCCAAAATCTGGTCTTACGTAGGGAATGATGCAGCTAAATGGGTAAATGGATATTCTTGATTCGTGGTTTGGTTCGCTACCATTAGTTTACGCACACGCGAAGAGAGCAGAGAAATGGCGCGAAATGGGATTTGCGCAGGCGAAGCGTGAATACGTTGAAACCAAACGCCGCATAATATCACTAAACTGAGGTGAAACCCGCATTCAAAGCATATCTTCCATGAAGCAACAGAATAACTTTGATCGAAGTAATTCTTAAAATTCACCGATACGATCTCGTTTTATTTATTTTTCTTCGTTTTTACTTCGATTCGCTTGACGGGAAACGTCTCTCAGTTTGGTCAGCCTATAGGGGGTCGCTGGCCAAAAAAAAAAAAAAACCGCATGTAACAAAAAACATGTTACCATATTATCGCTTATACATTTGGTGTCGTACTATAATACAATGCGCTTTATTTTTGTATCGTTGCGTAGAGGAAAGAAGCCATGTGTCAATAATGCAAGTGTCGCGTGCACAAACGGTTCCGACGTCGTGTCACGCATGACGAAATCGGTGCTAAATCGGGGCTCTCATTCGGCGTTCAGAGAGGCAGTAATATCTGTCGATCCGAGCGGAGAGAGATCTCATATTGCTATAGAGGGTATAACTCACCGAGCTGAAACGGGTGCTCCTCAAGAGTTGTAAGACTTACAAGCGTGTAAGTTCTTGCCCAATTTGGCGGTTGCTCGGTTATGGCACCCCTGTGTTTGGCGCGGAGTGTCAGAATGTGACGTCCCCTCCCCCCCCCCCCCCCCCATGACAGAGGGATGCTTATCCGCGCCCACCTCTTTCGACATTTCTAACTAAGCGCATTAACGAAGAAAAATAAGACATAAAAAAGAACAGAGCATCACACGCAAAATGGGGAAATGCTTGTAACATTATAAGGAGGGCCTAAGATTAATAGGTCTTGATTAATAGCTTCGCAATTTGGGATCAAGACATAAGCAGAAAATGTTAAATACAGAGTCACAGTTCCAAGCCTGCTCATCTCAAACTACATAAAGTGACACAACAGCTGTGTGCCTTCGCACAGGTCAGTTTCTAAACAGCCGGATATTACTTGCCTGAGAAATTGCAGTATCCAAGTACGTAATGAGATGCACTAGTGAATCTTTAATTATACCGTTCGTGAAACATCTCGCAATTGCGAATTTGAAGCTGCACAGTTGTAAAGTCATGTATAATTAGCGAAATTCCGAAGACAAGCACCGCTTTCGAGTTATCTGTCTTCAAGGTCTCCTAAAAATATATCGGGGTTGAATTCATATTGCCTTGAATTGCTAGAGGGGCGGGCTTTTGTGAAACTTGTAACCGAAATAGGCGTGTATTTCGTTGGAAATCTTAAGCACGAATATCTCGAAACTCGTACTAATCTGCGAATTTTTTGCTCAGCAGGTATGACTTCCCTACAGCTCGGCTTCAGTTTACAACATGCACCCTCAGCGAACATTAAAGACGAGATTAGCGAGCCCTTTCTAATTAACAACCTGCACACAAGTATTTGTCGTGGAGCCTCTTCAGGTAATGTCGGCCTCTTCAGGTTATGTGCATGAACCGCTCGAATTGAGCTATGTAATGCATGCAACTAAAGAAAAATGCAGATGCGACGCACTGTGAGAATACAGGTGTGCGTGAAGCTTTCATGAGCCAGCAAGTCAAAATAGCGTATTACGACAAGAGATTGCATTGCAGGTTTCAGTTGGTAACGCGGTCCTCGACGCCCACGGTGGACCGTGCTGAGCAGGCAGTTTTAGCCAGCATCAAAAGGTTGCTGAATCATAGTACACGACGTGCTTGAGCTTCTACTACAGACGCACCAAAGCGCTGCACTACGATGAGGGACGCGCTGCGAATTTTGCCGACGAAAGGGCGTTTCGTAACTTTAATAAGCTTCATTATCAGCCAGTAGATGCACACACTCACTTTATATAATTAAAATTTGTGTGACGCGACACAACTAACCAGCCGAGCGTTCCAACGCGCTCGCTTGCACGAGCGAAATTCTTAAGCGTATCTTATTCCACATTTTCTGGCATGAGTACGTGGCCTTATCGTTAGTGGTTAGAGCATCGGGCTCCTGTGCTGGAGAACTGGGTTAGAAAACAACCATTGTATATGAAATGTGTGCGTGCGTGTGTGTGTTTGTGTGCATTTTCAAGGCCACATAAACAGCCAGACATAAACACGCATGTGTACATACAAACGGCTGCTGGGGAAGTATCAAAGAAAGCTTTCGCCTTAAAAGAAACGCGGAATAATTATGAGCGCTCTGCTTGATGATGGTGGTTTCTATTCGCATCTCATTTTAAGTGGGACGGCGACAAATATTTGCCGAGCCTGCTGAAGTTAATCAGGTTTTAAACTACATGTATTGCAGTCTAGCATTTCTCATTTATTATCTCACTCTTCGTTAAAACCCGTGTCTGTATTGTGCAGTTACCTATGTCTATAACCACCCCGGCTCCATCAATCTCTTCCCTGATTTCTTTTTCACTGATAGTCCATACATATCTTGCGTATCTTGGCCGCGTACCGGTTAACGACCCAAGCAGCTTCAAACAGCTTTGAATACCAGCGCTTCCGGAATACCGAGTTCCAAAGCTTACACAGCACCATCTTCATAGTATATATACCCCGTTTCATGCAACAGGTGCAATGCTGTGGTAGCTACGCAAGAAGTTCGGCCACTAAAATTTATCACTCCGCGCGTTCCCGTCTGTGCTTCGCTGTGCGCCAGGAGGAGTTTGCTCGCGCGAGCATGCACGTGAGGCTGCCGCAACGGCTAAGGAAAAGAAACGACGAAACGCAAATTTATTTAAAACAACGTGTTATCAGCCATATGAGTACATGGTTTGTTTGTTTCCAAGAGTAAATTCTTTCTTTTCTTCATTCAAACAAAAAGATTATATAAAGAAAATTATCACGCAAATCGGGTCAAGAAACACGGAGCTATTTCTAAGTGCGAACGCAGCCACTGCAAAAAGTATCTTTAGCTTCCACAGCGTTGCACCTGATGTATGAAACGGTGTTTAGTAATGTACAATATGGCGCACGTTGGGCACGCTGCACGGGGCCCGGTTTAGGATGCTTCTTATGATGAAAATAGTGCGAAAGCGTAGAACCAATTTAGTGGGCAAGAGTCTTTGCAAGATCTTTTTAGGTCCAGCTTCCTGCCACGATTGTAATGGACCATTGTGCACCACCTTTGGGCAAGAAAAACCGAAACGTACGATGTCGCGGCATTAACTGACTGCTTGCGCCTTGTCGAAGCTAGAAATCGCTGCTAGTTTCCGCACGACGCTGTGCGTTTGTTGCTCAAGTACCTGGAGGGGTCATTACTGCGATTGCGTCACTGGTCTACAAAAAGGCTTCGAAAGCATGGGCCAATATACGTAATGGAATCTGGGCTATCCCTTTGTTTTGCTTCATTTTCGTGTTCCTACTTAATTTAGGTTTCCCAATTACGCGTTCACGCTACTCACGCGCCTTGGAAAGGAAACGCACTGAGGAGATTTTGTTTTGTTCTATGTTGTCCGTAACAAGTCTTAGCTTCTTGCATAGCTTTCTCGTCTCGTCTTTTGTCACGCTTAGATTAATGCCACATATGGCTGTAGGCGTCGTTTATATTAAAAGATAAGACCGAATGACGATGAATTGTTTAGAAACGTTCATGTTTTAAATCACTGGCGTTCAGGAAGTAATTGTCTAAAAAAAAGAGAATCACGAGGGGTATATCAGGACACTATAGGCTACACCGGTAGAGTGATGGAGCAAGCAAGATAAAGACGGGCAGAGAGGTTAACCAGGTTACACCAGGTTTGCTACGCTACGCTGGGTGAGGGGTAAATTAGCAGGAAAATAAAAAGAAGAGGAAATGCGCGAAGGGAAGGAAGAACAAGTATTGGCCCCTGTGATACCGCAATGACCCGATAGCCATTGAAATTTCATTACGGGCCCATTTTCAACAGCCGGACGGTGAAATTCTCCTATTTTTGATGCCGTCTGTAGATTACTTCACTTCCACTTTCTTAGAGTTATTTTGCAGAACTAGCAAAAGCTTGTTTAAAAAACTTGCCAAATGCGAACTTTCTGTCTGGTTGACTTCACACCAAATTGCGTCACCAATGACGTCATTGTGTAATAACAAAGATTTTCGGACAGGTAATTGAATATATAGGTCCTCATTTTTAGCGAGACCTGCCCTACAATTCACAGTTTCCTTTTTTTTTGCAATTCGTTTAGCAGTAACGTTCTGAGGTAAAAATTCATGGCGTAACTTCAGTCATGTTTTGTCGTAGCTTGCGATAATAAAATAAAGCTGTTCAGGGACCCATTTAGGTAAAACAGCTAATAATTTATGACTTTTACGTTGCGCTATGTCAAAGCAAAGCCCTGCTCTAAAGTAGGACGCAACATTTGCTGATAAACAAGGGTCTTCATATATCTTGCTTAAAAAGTTCTTTGATTGCAGCTTTCTTAGCGCTTTTAGAAGGACTAAACAAAAATTTGCAGCGCTGCTTAGTCCCCGCTATCATCCTCAAACATTTCCCTTCTTAAACCAAACAGCTGCAAATTCGGCGCTAACAATCTTAGATCCAGAAAAATAAAGAGTACCAAGTCTGCAGTGCTAAAGCAGTCGGCGTTGAAGACTTTGCGGATATATTTTACAAAAACTAATTTGTTTGCGCATCTACCGGTCCACTTCTTGATACATTTGTACAGTTTAACATGCAAAGCAACTAAGATAGACCGTACTGGAGCGCTGCGGAGTAATTTTAACCACTTGGCATAAACGCATTGTACACGGTCGTTTATGCAATCGGCTAGCACTGTAAGGCGAATGTAATGGCCAGGAATTGAACGTGCGACATCGCGCTGAGCATGAGAATGTCATAGCTACTGAGCCATCGCGGTCGGTTTACTTTCTCTCTTGGCCTACAATGTGTCCTCCCTGTATGTGTGAATGCACCTTCTTTTTATCTTAAATTGCATCTAACAGAATTTAAAAAAAAATACTCCGGTAACCAACAAAAGTCATGGTTGAGAAGCGAGAAAGGCTGTATCTTTTCTGACTTCATAGCATGCTACCTAAATTTAAAATGCTGTCTCCTTTCTTCGCTTCAACTTGAATTTTATTTTTCGCATCCATGCAAGGTACAAATGGCAGAAACACAGACAAGAAAGATACAAATTTGGCTGGATATTTGTCTGCATCCACTCGCATTTCCTTTTTTTTTCATTTTTTCAAACACATGCGAAAATCGCTCGCTGGCAAAATCTCTCAGCGTATTTTCTCTTCCACGATTCTTGTTTTTTAAGCGGCATTTAACTGAGCCTACTTTTATATAAATGCGCTATTATTGACCACCGACAAAAAGTCGAGAGTCGTTTAGACACTCTTCCTGAACAAATTTCGCTCCTCTGGAAGTGAGATGCTCTAAAAAAAAAATCAAATAAATCAGGCGCAGAGGAGGACGACGCCCACTTGTTATGCAGCTTCGAATCAACCCACACAATTCTACAGGTGGTCCTCCCACGCGAAACTTGCGCAATGCGCCCGAATGGCGCCGGAGGGTAACCGGAGAACTCGCCCACGTACGGCAACGCAACTCTTTCATTTTTAAATCTTTCCTTCGCTTTCTTATCTTTTCCGCCCTTACCCCATCCCCCTGTGCAGATTAACCGAGCGGACACGTATTTCTGGTTTACCTATCTGCGTTTCACATCTTCTCTTCCCACTATGCCTTCTCAGGCATCATGTCGCTCACGGACAGGGTGGTTGCGGCAAAGGGGAAGAGAACCATGCCCACGCAGCCGTCGGCACCCAAAATAGCCTTAGCGGTATACTGCAGCGAATTTCTCACAAAATGGCAAAAAAGCAGATGGAATGACCATGTGCTCGAAGTGGGCAAGTATATAGCGCCGTAATGGAGTGCATGCTCGCGCGAGCAGCGGCGGCTACGTTAGCTCAACTCGGCGTTACTCGTCAGAGTTAGTCGTTCCGCTCGAACACGCACACAGGCGACGAAGTTGCTAGGTAGACAGAAAAGGCAACGTGCCTACAGAGAGCTGGAATATTTCACCAAGATATATCCTTTGCAGGGGAATCGTCCTTAGGCCACGAAGGAGAATTTAGTCACTCTGTCAGCGTGGGAGTGGTAGACTGAAATGGGAGACCATGTTTTCCGTGCACAAAGCCACATCTTGCCTGAACGGGAGATGATGAAATCTCGTTGCAGAAAAGGGTAGGAGGAAATCAGCAGCGTGAGGCTCAAAGTTACATATTTATTCTTTTTCTGTAAGCAGAAGCGCGTCATTGTACTAGAGAAACCTATATTTAGACCGGAAAAAGATAGCATATATGTGGGAGACAGGCTCCCGAATCCTTAATCGAGCTATTCCTCGGACTTTAGATGGCTTACTTTCAGAACAGTGTACTCTGAATTACAGCAGCATTGTTTCCGAAGCGGAGCGTGGACGAGTAGGATTTTGATCCCGACTTCTTTTTTTTTCTATCTTGGGCCACATGCTCTTTGTTGGAGCTCTGTCAAAAGCTGCCAGTGATAAACCTATAAAGCCTTCTTACTTCTAAGCTTTATTTATGAGCTGGAGCTAATGAATTATTAGCGTTCTTACGGCCTTTCGCGACTAAGTGAGTGGTGACAGATCTAAAATATTCTGTTTTCTGTAAACTACTTAGAAATTATGCATCCTATTTTCTTTTCACGAAATAATAGATTAAAAAGCATTGAATAGGTACCGTGCATGTGCTTGCCGTCGTAATGACGTACTGCCTCAAGAGGCACCTATCTAATACGCGGTCAGTGACCTTTAAATTTAAGTGGCAGTGTTTATTCAAAGATCCATTATCTCTTCACGCTCACACATAAATGCGCACACAAAAGAGCATAGGCCGACGTTTGGAGTGGGCTCAGCTAGGTGGCCAGTGTCAATGTATGTGTAGAAAGGCCCCTGTTCCTTCGTACTTTTATGATTTTTGAAAGTCAGCGGAAATGCGGTTTAAACCATGAAATATTTGTTGTGCAGGAATGGTGACAACACTGAGACGCTGCCTTTGGGAGTCAATTCAAGCAAAGTATGTAGCGTCTTGTATGCGTTTCACTAAGGTTCCATGTGCATATTGCGTGCGGACTTACGTGACCTTAAACAAGGATAAAGTGTGGGGCCAAGTGAAATGCGGGGAATATTTGTTTTTTCCTCAAGCAAACTGCTTTGAATATTTCTGAGCAAGTTTACCCAGGCTTACGAAGAATTATACTACCCACTATTAAGCAGCGCGTGGGCGGGGGCCGGCGAAATTGAGTTTTGGCATGATGCGCATGGTATTTAAAGGTCACAGTGCTGCTTTGTCGTTCGTATGCCCTAGGTAGAACTTATCCTTAAATTTTCTGTCGCCTGTTCTTCGCGCACTAGTGGTTGAGATAATACAAATAACGAGCATGTTTGCACAGTTTCTAAAGTGCCGATGTCATTGCGCGTTTACAGGAGGTGATTTCAAGCACAGTCGCCTACTGTGCCCTACGTCAATTTCTACCGTGCTAGAGATTCAGAGGAACAGCCCGATCTCTCGGGTTAGTGAGCACCACATGCATTACAGAATCGCCGTCTCAGAGTCTGGTCATGGTTTTTGATATACACATGTAAATATTTAAGGTTTAGTAATGATAGCACAATCGAATAATCACGTACATGCACGTGTATCATTAGGTCTCGCGAGCTGATGAAGATAAAAGGAAAGGGAGTAGCGGGAATAAAACCAGCCAAATCACAAGAAAAGTTAATTAGTATGTTTAATTAAGATCTGTAAGTTAGACAAAAGGAAATGAAAGAGGATGGAACGATAGCTTGTCACAAGTCCATGCACCGAACCCACGTCACCCTCACTACTCTTGCGGTGCACACGTAGTGCGAAAGCGAAGCACTCCTACAGCCGACCTGTACACACAAAAACAATGTGCCTATGCCGTTGACGATAGCTGGTCCAAGATTTTGAGGTCCCCATGGAAAAGAAAAACATTTACTCGTATAGGGGGACGGGGAACGGTGTCGCCGATAACCTGATTTAAGACAATCTCAAGTATCATAAGAGCTATAGCTAGTGATATGATGTGGTCCAGATTAGCACGATCAGTACAACACGGATAGTGCTGCTATAACATTATACCCGCACAACTAAGTCTCCTGCACATATCTGTCACAACGAAAGCCCTATTTTCACTGATTGTTAACATTAGTGACGCGGGAAGTCTTGGGTGGAACGCTCAGCTTATTTCACGAAGTATTCTCCTTCCTGAGGTAGAGATGCCTCAGCAGCAAAAGAGAAACCTGAATATAGACTGTCTGATGGATAGTAAAATACAGTGAGTGAGAGATAAAGAAGGCAGGGATATTAACCTGTCAGGAGTCCAGCTGGCTACCCTATCCTGCGGAAAAAAATGGGAAACAGAAGAAAGAGAGAGATAGAGAGAAATGAATGGTGTGACTGGGAGAACATGCATGGAAAGTACTAAGCAGTCAAAGGTTCTCTCACAGGCCAGTGATTCTCAGAAAGCATAAAATTCGCGGGGCCGAAACATTCATACGGGGACGGATTACCAGCGAAGCTCTTTAGGATGACTACATGGGCTGCATACATTGTGAAATTATACATTGTTTTTTTTAATACGGCACTACACTACGCCGACACAAGCGCCGCCTCGGTCACCGCCCCTCCCACGCATATGCCGCAACAAGTGCTGCAGCCACGCCGGCACCTCCGACGCGCGTGATGTTATAACTGCAAAAGCGCAGGCAACGTGCACAGGCACCGTCGCTACACTCTTTCCCCCTCTCATTATTCGTCAAACAGGATTGAAAACAAATAAAGCGCATGAAGTCCAACTTGCTACACTAAAAGCAATTTCTACTATATTTATATTGTACTTCTCTTACAACGCCGAATTTATGTGGTTCTTTTAAACCATAAACTTCCAAAAATAAGACATTAAACTTACTTTTGCAAGTTGACGGAGTGCTTCGAGCCTGCTTCACTTCCGCCGCGGGTCGGCCCGGTATTGCACTATCTCCGGGATTGGCCCACGCATTCTTATCACGCAGGTGCCATAGTATGGAAGTAAGCCATCCAGGGTAGCCTCCTTGGCAACGCATGCAGGGGATGCATGCGGGGAGTTCATACGGGGGCTAGAGGTAAGCAGCTTTGCTGTAAAAGTGTCTTTACTGCCTTCTGGGCCGGCGATTGGTGGTGACGGTGTTCCAGTATTGTACATGTACTCCGTAGAAGATCATCTAGTCTCCTTAATGCACTGGACATAAATTGTCCTTGTGTTTCAAAATGAGGACAGTGACATAAAACAGGCTATCAATGTTCTCCTCCCAGCCGCAGACATCACATGCAGGCCGGTCAGCCAGTCCAATTAGTGCCGAATGAGCTGTCGTGAAGGCATCTTCCAAACACAACTGGCACAGAAGAGGCATTTCGCATTGGTGCAGTTCGGCAGGATACCCGAGTTTCAGCGAAGTGTTTAGTATGTGCACTCTGGTGTACATTGTATGTGCCGTGTTCCACTCAGGTAACGAGGGTGTGCCTGCCAGAAGGCGAAGCTGCCTCACAGCACCTCCTTGAGAAAGGAACGTGGAGGCAGCGGTCTTCTGGGTCTCAGGTCCGAGCTGCCTTATCTGCGTCTTCATTTCCAAAGATACTGTAATGGCCTGGTACCCACTGAAAAGAAATATCATGGCCTTTTTCTCTCAAATGATCGATAAGTCCCATGAATTGGTACGTCAGTTGGTCGTTATTTCCATGTCATGAGTAACGACTAAATATATTGTAACGCCGACTTTGAAGCACAGGAGGCTGCCCATTTTTCAGGGCCCTCTGTAGTATTCCCGTGAAACGCACCACGAAGAGCCGCGATCTCTGCTGCTGTAGACGTAGTGATATGGGAAGTCTTGAAGCATTGGGTCCTTCCCCATGTTGGTGTAACTACAGCACCACCGGAACTGGTTGATGCAGTTGAGCCATCAGTGTAGACCTGTTTGAAGTCACTCTATTTCTCATAGAAGAGGAGAAAACTAAGTTGCTTAAGTGTAGACGACAGTTAAGTCCGACTTTCTCTGAAGTGAGGTTTACTTGATGATGGCCCACACAACGTGAAGGAATCGAAGGCCCTGCTGCAGCTGCGTGCCGTAATGTAAGTGATTAATCAAAGTAAAGTCTTGGGTTTTACGTGCCAAAACCACGATATCAATGTGAGGTACACCGTAGTGGGAGGCTCCCAGTTAATTTTCACCATCTGGGGTTTTTAAACCTACACCCAATGCACAGTACACGGCTGCTTTTGCCTTTCACCTCCATCGTAATGCGACCACAGCGGCCGGGATTCGATCACGTACGCAACCTTGTGTTTAGCAGCGCAGCACCAAAGCCACTAGGCCACCTTGGCTGGTGTGATGAAAGTGAGGCACGGTGGACGAAGACGGTTGCTCTGAGTGTCGTGTGGGGCCTTTCTACTTGGAGACTGGCTAGGTGGTGAGTAGGGGCCCAGACAAAGTATCCTGTGTGCAGACGCATTGTTTTATTGGTAATGTACGTTCTGATTGTGTTATCTTGAGCGACTTCAATAGCTTCTATTGTTGACGCGCTCTGTGGTAGACCAAAGTATATACTTAGCCCTTGGACTTGGGTACATTTGATTGCATTCAGGTTAGTTCTACAGGCGTTGGAGATGACCGGTAGGCTGTACCGAAGGAATCCGATAAAGAAGTGCCTGTACAGTTGCAACATAAGGTATATTGGCCCTCCCCACGTCTTTCCAACTAGGAACCCAAATATGTGGCTAATTCCCGTCAGACTTAATTTTTTTTCTCATAATTCGCACGAGGGATTCAGGAGAGGTTTCTGTCAATACCGCCCCGCAGAAGAAATCTTTGACTTATGGTGCACGAGATCAGCTGCCCATTGGCGGATATCACGTATGGAGACATTGGTTTCCTGATAAATTCCACCACTGCACACTTTTCACATGATATCTGAAGTCCTTGTTCGCGAAGATGAGATTATGTTACAGTGCCTGCCTACTGAAGCCGCGTGCGAAGCTGAAACCGCGTCTGCGCCAACGTCTAAATACGCATTTCGTCGGCATAGATCGAGAGCCTAACGGTGCATGAGAGGATGTGGATGAGTCCAATGAATGTTAGATTGAAGCGCGCTTAGCTCTATACTACGTCCCCAGGGACCCGAATTACTGTAAGGCTGGGGGCCATCCTCGGTAAGAATCATAAAGTATCTGGTTTGTAGGCAGCTAGTTATTCTGAAATAGATCTTGCCGCCAAGCCGTAATGCCTCTAACGTGCTTTAAATCACTTCGCGTGGGAAGTTATCGTAATCTTCCTTGACATCTAGAAACAGAGAAGCAGATTATCGCTTCCAGGACTTACGGTGCTCGACGTAGGTAAGCACATCGATAAAGTTGCGACTGTATGCACCTAGTAATGTTCAAGGTAGCATTATAATCGTACTTAAAGTAGCCTCTTCATTAGGTTTCTGAGTCATCTGGCAAACGCAATTGGTCGGTAGGACAGAATGTAGAGCAGCGCAATAAGGCGACCAGTCTTCCAGTCGTGGGGAACTGTGCCTATCCTTCATGAGTTGTGGAACCAGTGAAGAGGCCCTTTCCGTGTCTCTTTTCCAAGATTAGATAGGACACGGTAGGTTATACAGTCGGGACCTGGCAATTAGGAAGGCAAGCACAAGGCAAGTGAAAGTTTGGGTTCGTTCATAGAGAAAGGGATCTCCATGCGGGGTCGCGTGAAATTGGTGGTTGGTCGAGCGTCGATGTTTCAGCGGAACTAGTTTCGCCAGAAGTACTCCTGCGAGAATTCTCACCGATGTCACTCTCTGCGTTGTTTGTGAAGGCGAAGGTATAGAAAGGGTGGTGCTGCTGAGGGTTTCCACGGAGACCATGAACAGTTCCCCAGACGAGACAAAGGTTTTCTTGTATCCAAAGAGTCGCAGAACGACATCCACCTTTGCGATGCGAGTTGGTCCATGCGACGCTGAACTTTCTTTTCAGTGCATCTGGCCAACCTCAAGTTATGTATGGACACTAAGCACCTATATCTTCGCTCTGCATAGCGAGAAATTCCACGAAGCTTGTTAAGAACGGCCAGCTGTAGTGCAAGTTTGCCAGCCATTTACGCCAGCGGTGGCAACCTCATATTGGAATTCCGCCGCCAACCTCTAGCCACGGCGTGACTAAGTCGACATTGTGTCGGGAACAATACGCGCATCCTCCACTCTCCGTCGCTTCAGCTAGGATGCGTTCGACGAAGCAGGCTTTGTGCTGAAACCGCCACCGTTACGCTCTAGCCTCGTCGCCGTTGTGACGGAATGAGTTCGGCGGGCCAACTATTGTTACCAAACTCTCCAACGCGGACCTGATCTGCTACGGGTAGAGGAGTTGCCGCGAGAACGTCGTCTTAGGCTCCTTCCCACGCGCCGGCCAAGACGCAAGTCAATGTGCTACCCGGTCGCGATACCCGGGCAGGCTCAGAGTTCTACGAATCCCCTCTGACATCGGCTCCGGACCATTACGCCTGTGTGTGTTTGTGTGTGTACGTGCATGTGAGCCCTCATCCTCCTCCAAGTCTAGAGCCTGCCTCCTCCAAAAGGGCGGGTCATCTCCAATGACGTCGAACTATGACGTCGAGCGGAGTGCATATAAGCAGCGATTGTCGGCTGCTAGCGCGTGCTCGTTGTCGTGCTCGAAATGTACTCGTGAGCTGTGTGCTCGTAAGCTGTTTGCTGTATGCTCGTCTTGCGGGCTCCATTTGGGAGTCACGCTAGTGTGTCGATGTACCTCATGTTCAACTGTAAATAACAAGTAAATAAATCCTGCTCTCCTAATTCCCGACGAAGAGTCCGGCTCCTTCCTATAGCTACGACTGCCAAATCTTACATCTGAATGGCAGCGGTGAGATCGGCCTACAGCTCGTAGGTCGTCCGACAACTCTAACAAATGGTGGCAGCGGTGAGATCGTCCGACGAATCTTACAAGCTTCTTTAATTCGACGTCGCAGTCGGTGCATGTAGGTGCTCTCGAAAGCAGATGCGTGGCAGCCTCAAGGGCACCGAGTTAAATGCAGCGTCGGCTGACAACACGGGCGTGCTGGAGTTCTGCCCGTCTACTAATGTAAGCTATGTATAGAGACCGAGATTAGGTCCTCTACAAAAATGCGCGAGTCAGCGAACGAAACACCTGAGAACCGTTCGGACCAATGGCAGGAGTAGAAACTCTTTTTACAGCGAAGCAGTATATGGCTAGGGTTCCATCCATTTTCGTTCTCCGTGAACAAAAACTATCATCATCAATGGCTCATACACCAGTAAGCGATCATGGTCCCGTAAGCAAGCAGAAAATGCAATGGCTCATAGCCCTGTAAGGTAGAGGCTACAAGCACACAGCAAAGTGAAGCGAACAGTGTTTAAATTCTTTCTAATCATGCATAAAACATACAGAACAGCATGTCGAAAAATGTCATCATCAATGGCTCATACCCCCAGAAGCAAGCAAAAAATGCAATTACTCGTTGTTCCATAAGGTTCATGACTACTCACTTTGAGTGAATTAGCTGCGAGGATACTACCCCTGTTGTCGTTTTCGGTGATTTCAATGTGGATGTGTCGGTGCCGTAAAGGGAGTGGTTTATGCTTTCCGTGTTGTAGACATATCCCTTGCGATGCCACACCGATCCGGCTCAACCGACGACCCTGCGGCGTACGTGCATCGATTTGACATTATCAAAGAACGTGATTGTAGTTGAAATGGAACTAATGACCACCGATCAAGACGGTAAATGAATGTGCGCACCTTTCGTCACGATGACCACCCATCAAAACAATAAATGAGTTCGTACCTTTGTTGAAAATGACGTGTCACCTCCGTGTCGTGTGCTAAACAGCTTCGCTGCTCAACCACCTTCAGAGTGAAATTGCTCATGATTTCTTAGCAATAATTCATCACCCATCGTTTAATGTATTTTTTCATCCACTTGCATTTCTATTAATTTATTTTCATTCTTTTTCTAACCTCGCATCTCGCGGCACGAGACACACGCGCTGGAGTGTGAGTGAGTGAAAAACTTTATCAGCTCTAGATTCACTGGTCTTCTGCGGTCTTCAGATGGAATCGTCCATCTTCTAGCACAACGGTCGGTTGCCCTTAGTCCAGGGCTCCGCTGGATGCTGCTGCCAGTTGTGCTCGCCGAATCAGACCTTCTTGGTCGACCTGGCGATCGCTGGAGAGCACTCCCTCCCATTGCTCCGCACTCGGGTTTGGTATAACGGGTACCACGTCTATCTTCTGGCATGCCCACGTTATGTGATACAGCGTGGGTGTTTCGTGGCACCAGGGGCATTTGTCATTGTATTGTGTGGGATAAATTTTGCTGAGTACGTTTAGGTTCGGGTACGAGCCCGTTTGCAGCTGCCTCCACGCGACAGAGTCCTCTCTGCTAAGGGAGTTGTGCGGTGGTGGATACCGCTTTCTGCAGCCCTTGTAGTAATTTAGTATCGCCGAATAGTCTTGGGGTACAGGTTCGGTCTCCTCGAGGTCGCCTATGTTGGATGCTCGGTAATAAGTGTACCCTCGAGCTATCCTGTCCGCCTCTTGGTTCCCTGCCACTCCCGTGTGTCCCGGCGTTTCAGCCAATCAGATCTTAGGCCTAATTTACGTACAAGAACGCACGGGAACATAAATCTGCTTGAAGGTGGCAGCAAACAAGCGTTATTAGAGCTGGGAATCGAAAAGCTGCGACGGCCAAGAAAACAAACAAAAGAACACAACACGCAGACTGAATAAAATAATGCCGGAACCATATTATATAATACCCTTCCGCAGTATTTGGAGTTGTTTACGCGATGAAGAAAATGAAAAGTGCGCGCACAGAAGCGAATGGCTTTCTCATTCAAGAGCGGCCGCCTAGCGCGCTAATGAAGCACCCTTACTTACGGCAAGCTAAAATTGCATGTGAGGAGTCATAGTAATTGCCACATAAATGTTCCTTCAGAGACCCAGATAACACAGGAGGAGGACTGTCGCAAGCACAAAACAACAAAATGAGAGCGCTTGTCCAAGAGCCACCATGAGTTAGTGAGACCACACATTAGCGATGTGTTATCTTAATGTACGCTGAAGTCACAGCAGGCTGCAAAACAAGAATAAAGCTGCCGTTCTGATTCTATACTTTTAGAAAACGAAAGGATTTATAAGAGAGGCATTCAGCGATTTTGTTTAATAGGAAGAGGACACTCCATCCAGGACGAAGCACAGGATGCTGCAAAGAATTAATCCCATATTCAAGAATGGTAGTTAGAGCAGCCAAACGGGAACCTGCTGATGATTTCGTAAGAGAACTCTACGGACGGACTTCTCTCTCTCTCTCTCTGCCTCTCTCTTTATGTGTGTGCGGTGTGCGCGTGTTAGCGTGTGCGTGCGTATGGAGCGAGAAGAGAACGGTAGGGAAGTTAACCAGGCTGCTGCGTTTACCCGAGTTTGACATCCAAAATAGCTGCTGTGCATCATTTGCAAGACGAAGGGATACCAGTGAGTGGAACAGTGAGAAAAATGAACTGAGGGGTATTTAAGAAGTTTAGGTAAGCAAAACAACATATCACTACAAAGTTCCAGCTTAGGCTTTTAAAATGACCCTCGGGGAAGGGAAGAAGGGGTCATGGTGATTACATTAGTTCCCACAGCGATCACTCAACACTCACCGGTAGCGCAAAAACGCCGCGGCAGCTACACGCTGCTGGTATAGCGCTTCAATCGGTAAGCCCTGTACACTTTGGGTATCGGGTACGCTAGCCGTCGCGCTCTCGCACAGCAACAGAGCGTTGCAATTAATGCAAAGTTAAGCGTTCCATACAGGCTCAGAGAATGGTAGCGTCTGTGGACATATTTCGGAAGCTAGAACAAGCGTTGCCGTGGCGAGCGAGAACTACAATCAATGCATCGCATAGAAGTTGTTTTTGACAAGATGGATGTGTTTTGGCATGCGATCATTTGTTGTCATGCTTGTGTAAACAGTGCGATGGCGCAATAGTTGCGTACTTAAAGAATGTGGTGACGATGATGATTGTTATTGTGATGATGACGAACATCAAACATGGCACATATTCACAAAGTAAGATGAGCCAACAACGATGTGGTTAGTGGAAAACAACCTCGAAAGCATCGACCGCTTCATTAGAAACAACCACGTCGGAACAATAACGCTACATAGTTTCTTTGTACTGTAGTTGACAAGATTCACAGCTACCATGTACACGGGAAAAGAGTTTCGCTTGAACTCCGGAGTGGCACTGCGCCATTTCACTCATAACACCAGTTGAATCGGACTGTATGACCCCAGATTTGCATAATCTTCTGACTGGAACTTCTAAACGATTCATCCAGCCTGAAAAGCAAGAAACCTTTAACACAGCAACTGATTTATCACCAGTGGCTTAAGCACTTGTTTAAAGAAAGACGAATTTCACAAATAATGTCGGTAAACTTGAATAAAATGTCAAATATAGTTTCGCACGCATCCGACAGGTGGGTGCACGAGTGTTGTCCTATACTGAACCACAGAATCGGAATATATGACTGTTTCACACAATTTCTCGAAACTTACAGCCTAACTAACAAGGAAACTTCACCACGACTAAGCGTAAAAGAAATGAAAATAAACATTGTCAACCAGAACACCATGAATCCAACATTTTCACATAATAAAAAGTTAGACTACCTCGAAAACATTCGTATTAAGCCTATCTTTTCCACCCTTTTGCGAACATAAGCTTCATAAAGCTAAATAGTTGAACCAAATAACTTTACAGTACTGAAAAAAATTGGGAGTTAAGACGTCGAAACTCCTCTTTCTCAAACAACACTTTTGCTTTTCTAATATCAAATAACTTGTATTTATATTCATATATTATTTCCAATGGTCCCTTTTCTTTCAGATTTTTACTTTAGGTTATTACGTTTTTCTCTCGCCCCAACCTCGCACATTGTTTTCTTCAGCAGAAACCCGTAGGCCCCGAGCCACTATTATAGGCTTAAGTGAGATCACCGACTGCACAGAAACATTCTATTTTCTTTCCTCCCGGGAACATCATTTTTTTTTATTCACGTTGCATGGAATTCAAGGCTTCGCAAGTGAATGCCCGATAAAAAGCCGTTTCTTTGTCATTTTCCTAGCGATGGTATCCCGACCTTTCATCTAATACGATGACCTTCGCTAACTGCTTCCAATTCGAACGTTGACTCGGTCTCTGCAACGTGCCACCACTTCGAAAGGCAGCACTGCACCAAGAAATAGCATCCACAAAACCTGCGTTTGCGTTATTTCTTTCCCTTTCCCACGTGCAATATAGATAACCTTTCCTTTGTTCATTAAGACGCACTTCTCTCTCTCTCCGTCGTTAAAGGCAGAGACACGTGTTGGCGCCCACGCATCGAAGCTTTCTATAACAAGATTCCTTTAGCGACTTTTTCGCGACACATAAAGGTCAGCGCGCTGCGCTCGGAGTATAATACATAGCAGGTGGCAGTAAAAATAAATACAACGGTAACATGCAGAGATGGTCATCCCACGCCCTTAGTGAGGGCAATGACACCCGATCACAGTTACGCCTGATATGAAATGCAGAACTTCATACTTTTTGAAGCAGCCTCTGCATCTTCTAGTGACTGCTCGAATTGGTTTTTACCTCATCTCGCGCTTCGCGTATTTCGTTGTTGCTGAGAACGTCACGTCTGATTAGGGATTTCATGCATTCCGTTGTTCTCGCTAGTTGGAGAGTGCTGAGCGTTCAGAATAGCTGTCTAGCTGAATGTGCCAGAATAGATTCGCACCCCGCCAGATACAGGCTAATGCTGCCGAAGACATCAAATGAGCCAAGGTATGACAGGGCATCACGAGACCAATTATAGAAAAAAGCTGAAATCCCTGTCACAGACAAGTTTGAAGCCTGTTTGCTGGCAGTGCATTTGTTTATGATGCCGTAGCTCTCCGACTTATTCAGACCAACTCATTTCCAAATCTACACAGATACAGTAAAATGTTCCCACATACATATCGCGGCATCTGCCCCTGGTGCGGCGACACACGCCCTACACTCTTTCACATCTCGTGGGGGTGCGAGGGCAAACCTCAACACTTAAAGACTCCTAGCACGTCGTTTGAGCGGTGGGAGGTACAGCTGACCGGCGATACCCTGGCGGGACAAGAAGCTCTCGTCCAGCAAGTACGTCAAGCAGCCATGGCCAGTGGAGTCCTGGAATGAGGACACCACCCACTCGACCTCAAGAGCAACCACCTCGATGGTCCGAATAAATGTTTTTTTTCTCTCTCTCTCTATTGACTTGCGGATGGTATTGTTGCCCGGTGATCTGGGGAACGCCTGTGCACGGAAAAGCGGCGAAGATGAAGTTGTGACAGTGAACGTATGGACCCCAAAATCTGCGTACCCAACAGTTTTCAACATTGCGCCATCGACCACCTGTCAAACTTCACCGCAATGCACGGGATTCACCTAATGTGCAAGGTTAAAAAGATACTATTTCGAAAAGTGAGCAGCATTTGAACGACTTTCAGTTAGCAACGCCTAGAAGGTTCTTCCACCTAATATATAGACATACGCATTTGCGGCACTTAGTCACAACTTCGCTGCTGTGCTATAGCCTTATTGTAGTTCTAATCCTGACCAGAACGCTGCTATAAAGCTGCAGAGAAGTTGCGAGTAAGAAGCAGTTTTCGAAATATAACTTTCTTGAAAATCCTGTCCATTGAGTGACGCTGGCGCAATAACCTCAACAGATGGCCAAACGGGCAATGACCAAAATTTTTAAACATGTCTGTAAAACAGTCTAATAGTTTTTGTAAAGGCTTGCTCTCTTGGCCTTTCGAAGCACGTGAGTTTGTCCTGAAACACGAGATTTCTTTTTAGGATGGGTGCAACACCAAGCTAACAGTGTTTCGTATGTGAATTCTACTCATTAAATCGAAAGGATAGAATGAATGTATGCTCGTGGCACCAGTGTGAGTCACTAGAAACGTGTATGTTGCAGACCCGAAATTATAAAATTTATGTATACGGGGTATGGACTGACGTCATCAAGGTAGCCATATTGTAGCACAGCGAGCACGGTGAAAGTCTGCGTGTTATCTCAATCCGCTTATCTCCAGCAGCACAGTGGAAGCTGTGAATAGGACTACAGTATGGCGTACGTGACTCACTTGAATACTCCCTATAGCTGTTTTGGTGCTCTCAGCCAAATTTATACTAGGTTTCTTTCGCAGTTACTTTTCGTCACTACCTGATGCGGTGGCTTGAAGGCTATATGGTTCTGCGCTGCTGAGCAAGAGGTCACGGGATCAAATCCCGGCCGCGGCGGCCACTTTTTGATGGGTGTGAAGTGCAAAAGCGCCTTTGTCCCGTGCATTCGGGGCACGTTAAAGATCCCCTGGTGGTGAAAATTAATTCGGAATCCCGTACTAAGGTATGCCTCATAATCAGATCGTGGGTTTGGCACGTAAAACCCCCAGAATTCAATTCTCATCACTTAAACGTAACTGGTACGCATGTTCGTGCGCCCGACTTGCCATACACCAGAGAGGCCGCTATGCCACAAAGCGCGCGTGTGCGTGATTACTGCGTGTGCACCCTCTGTCATACGTAAGAGGCATGCGGCGCAGAAAGGAAGAAGAGGATGGTATGCACGTATCGGTCCGAACGGCACGAGCCCTCCAGGCGCGTGACCTGAGCTGTGATCGAGGGAGAAGCGGCGCCGAGCGGGGATTATCGACGTGGCTCTGGGCCAAGATGGTTGTAGCGTCAACATCGCACTCGCACGGGAGCCATGGAGGTTCGGTCAAGTCCGTGACGCTGGCGGTCCAGGCTGTGGCCGTCGACCTCAGCGACGTTCGAGCTAGCTCCTTGGACCTGCTGCAGCCTCTCACGGCAGTGCCGAGCATTCCAGGAAGGATCCCCTTTAGGAGGCAGACCAGCACGCACGATAGTCCTCGAGGCGTCTCCTCGGCACCTGAAGAAGTAGCGGTATAACCCGGAGTTAGGCCTAACTGGTGAGGCCGGGGTACTACGTCATTACGGAGTTCGGGACACCGTCATCAGGGACGGACGAGCTGACTGGCCAACAACAAGGCAGCAACGCTGGCGGAGTTGGCGACAACATCGAGTATGGTGAAGATCTGACACGCGCCGGACTCGGATGATACGTGCGACGTCAAAAGTCTCTAAGAACGCTCCTTTCTGTTAGTGCTCAACCATAGGCTAGGGTTGCCTGACTTTCGAGTAGAAAGCGCCAAGGACATGTTTAGTCACTGTTAAGTAGGTGGCGTTGGTGCTAGTATCTCTTCATGGGGTTGTAGTTTACATGAGCTTTATTTTGAGTTTGGGGTAAACAAAATCTGATTCCTGTGCTGCTCTGCGTTTCTTAACCACACCTCTCGTGGCCTCCGCACGCCCCCGAGATCGGTGACACATGACACCCTAAATAACTTATAAAGGGCATATAACCAGATAAAACAAAATTATGCATTAAAACCAGATTTAGGGCGCGCATGGAAGCGGCCCCAAAGAAACGCGCTTAACGACGCCGCAAAGGGGCTTACGTCGAGGACCGAGGTGCCGATGCCTTTCTGCTTATCTTGTTCGCTTGTGGGTGAAACGAAGGCAATTTCCGTCGGCGTTTACTACCGACGAACATTCGATTGCAATAAAGGCAGCACAGCAGGTAGCCGCGAGCTGAGTCCTCTCACAGCTGTGAGTCGACAGCTCTTGCGGCAATGCATCGCTAATTTTCTGTGGTTTCGATTTCATCGAGCTTTTATCTCTGCTACGAGCACCGAGGAAGGCGAGAGTAAATCTCCTATAGCCGCAGCCGCACATTTAAGAGGAAGGGGAGGCCACGAGCGAGATTTCTCTAGCGGTAGCGAAAGAGCAATATCGGGTCGCACGCTATACGCTCCCTGTAGCAAGTGATGAGGGAGGCGAATCTAATCACGTTGAACGATGCAATACTATACGCGCGCACAGACGTTTTCGAGAGAGAAAAAGGGTGTACTTTTTGACGGGCCGTTAAGGATCAGAAGCTTCCCCATCTTTTCCATCCAGACCTGCACCATTGTGTCCATTGACTTCGCAGTGACAGTGCTTAAACAAAGCGCCGTTCACGTGACGGTTGCGTCCATCACGCCCAGAAAGCGACATCATGCTGTGTTCCGCTTGAGATGGGATTTATTGTTCCAACTGACTTCCAAATATGCCGAGACTCCAATTCTTCTGTAGAAGGACTTGTTGTTGGACTAGTGGTGTTTGCTTACTGACATAATGTAGCGTGAAGACACCGTTACACTAAAAAGACACACAATACTTCACAGGCGCTACTAACAACATTATTTGAAAGACAGCGAGAAGAGTATACGGCTCCCAACACGCAGGCGCACCTACCATTATCGAGGGAGATAATCGGGGCCGGCGAGATCACTTGGTAGATCTATAGAAAGTAAGCCCCGTGTTGTACAAAATGGAAGTCTGGCATTCATTCATTCATTCATTCATTCACAAAACTTTATTAGAGTCCTGAAGCCCGGTCGTTTCAGACCGGGCTTCAGGACTCTAACTCCCTTACTCTCGCATTACTTGTTTATTTTATGTAAAACGCTTCTAATAGCTCACGCGTCGTTTTATCTTTCTTGCTGCGCAGGATCTTCACACCATAAAATACCGGCTTACAAGTGCAGGCTTTACAGTGCGCTGAAAGATACGCAGTGAAGTCTTTCTTCAGGTCATTAGCGTTCTCCCTCATTCGATAATTGAAGCTGTGGCCTATTTGTCCTGTATAGGACTGTCCATAAACCAGGAATATTTCAAAATGTTGCGGTGGTGCAACGCGTGCAGGGTTTTCCGTGTTTTACTTGGCAGCCTAGTATCGAGCTGCCAATTATGGGGGACATAGTTGGGCCAGCCTGTTCGGAGCGGAGAACATGACAGGCACTCCGTGCCAATCGCAACTTTTTTTCAGGTTGTGGCTCATCTTATACTTATATTACACAACTTGTGTAGCTGCCCTCGCTACAATGTACAACGCCTCTCTCTGCGGGCGACTTTGCACCGACTGGACCCAAGACCGTTCACTGAGTCAAAGATACTCGCACTGTGGCCACACCCGTCACTGGCACGAAATGCGATTCGCGCAGTAGTGCAATACTTGAAGTGCACCTGCTTAAGAGACCGTTTATAGTGTCCCTCTGTATAGTGTCCCTCTCCCACAAACATTTAGTGCTTACTGTCTCCTTTTTTTCATCTTTCTTTACCCCTTTCACCGCCCCCAGTATGGGGTAGCAAACCGCGTGCTTTCCTGTTTGACCTCCCTGCCTTTCCTGTCCTTGGTTTCTCTCTCTCTCTCTCTTTCCGGCCTTAGGCCAGTCCGCTCACCGCTGTTGCGTCGTTCGCTGGAGTGCCCGCTTTTAGCTTTTGTTCCAAGGATTCGCCCACGGATGTGAGCACAGCACGTAGCACAATGTGGCCGGATTCGAGACCAGCATTGATGCCTTCAGGTAGGATGTGTGGGCTTATTGATCAGTGGATTTCGCCCAAAAAGATCAGGTACTCGTGATGCCTGCGGCAGAAAGGAATTTCAGCATCCGCCGCCGCGGTCTGTGAGTGGTGGCGCTAGCTAATACTCCCAGGCTTAGTTATAGTAGCAGCACGTAACTGCACAAGAAAGTGGATGGTAAAACGGCGCCGTGGTAGCTCAATTGCCAAGAGCGTCGCGCTCTTAATGCGAAGACGTGGGATCTATCCCCACCTGCGGCCAGTTGCTTTCTCATCCATTTTAATTTCCATTAATTTATAATTTCTTAAATTCAGTTAGTAAGTATAACAAATATCCCCTATGTTACCCTTAGCGTCGTTGTCGGCTTCTTACGATGTGCTGGAATATTGATCATATAAGTGGGGTAAAAATGAGTGTTATAAGTGTTGTAGTGTGATATATGTGACGTGCATTGTTAAGAAAGCGTTACTTCTATTGCTTTCACCAGCTGTCTGGCGCAGTCACACCGTGCGATTATAAAGATGCCCGGCACCCACGTCTAGTTCTTTCCGTAGCTTTAAGGCCTGTCTATTCTTCCTTTTTATTCTTATTTTGCTTAAAAATTTGTCACATGAACTAATGATTTGAAGGGTTTTAAAAGGTGGCAACCGTTTTCGAGTGTAGCTGTAGTTCATGTCATTTCCAAGGATCCTTCTATAGGATGTCCAGAAAAAGCACCACTACTCTGCAACCTATGTGATAGCTGTCTATGGTGTCGGCTCACGTGCGCAGTGGGCAGCTGGTCACGAACGTTGGTTTTGTTGCAAAGGCTTGTCAGGGAGATGGTATGCGTATATATGATACAATGATTACCAATTTTGACACCACCAGTATCTACAATACATCTCTTGGTAAGAGTTTTTATTTGCCCGCCGCGGTTGCTCAGCGGTTATGGTGTTGGGCTGCTAAGCACGAGGTCGTGCGATCGAATTCCGGCCACGGCGGCCGCATTTAGATGGGGGCGAAATGCGAAAACACACGTGTACTTAGATTTACGTGCACGTTAAAGAACCCCAGGCGGTCCTAATTTTCGTAGTCTACCACTACGGCGTGCCTCATAATCAGAAAGTGGTTTTGGCTCGTAAAAGAGTTTTTATTTCAATGGATCACCTTCTTTGGTTAGTCACTGTTTAATTCACTGACGAAAACAAACATTCCAGTAATGAGAGCAACTGCAAGAAAATAAAGCTATACTCCACAAGGCAACGTTGGCAGGATGAGTGCCAGATATCTAATAGCTTTCTTGAATGCTTCGTACCAAAATAGACCTGGACAGCGACGAAGTGTCTCTTGGCGGAGTGTTGTTTTTCTAACTCTGGCTATTTCTGTGAAATCTCCAGTGTATCTAGCAGTCGTCGGGCCTAGTTGGTGTAGATGAACCTGGACCGTCCAGGGCGTCTGCCGGAAACGGTCGCGCCAGCGACGGCCGCCTCCAGTAAACGGATCGGGCTACAGACTGACAGCGACAGCGAAGGCACCCATATCTAATCGCTCAGCAGCAAGGACCCTTCTGATGACGACGACTCCGAACTTGCGCGGAGCCGCAAGGCAAAGAGGAGGAAGACCGGGACCTTTTCGTTCTCCAGTACACAAACTGCTGGGCCCACGCGGAGCCCCAACGCCAACACCATCTTGTTTATGCCTGAGACACCCAACGGCAACATGAAGCCGCTTAATAGGCAATCTGTCTCGAGTCAGCTGGAGACCGTGGTGCCCAACGAAATCATGGACATTAGAATGAACACCCGCAGAAATGTACTGGCGGTTGATGTTCTGTATGCGGGTGCTCTTAGCGCCCTACACAGGGTAACAGATCTTGATGGCATGCAGGTACGCTATCACATTCCGCTGGAGTCTGATGTCTTCACCAGTGTCATATACGACGTAGACTTGGTCTTCTATTTCTGTCTCTCTCTCTCTCTCTCTCTCTCCTTTTTAGTAGCGAAATACATAAGCACCACGCAATGCACCGGAGCAGGCAAGACGGGATCGTAAACACGTAGTCTGAAATTTGAGCCACCCAGCATTCTACCAATCAGTCATAATGCAATCAAACGGTTGATTGCACATTGCTGCTTCATTTCGGCACAATATCCATCCATTTTGTCATTTCATCATAACTTGAACAGGTCTAACATCACTGCGAGCAGTAATATTTTCTTTCTTAAGGTGCATCTGAAGTAAATATGCATATTGTTTTATAATGATGCTCTTGCCAATGTAACTATTCGCAATGGCACGACACACTTATTGTTATTCTGTCCGAAAAAACAAAGCTATGTTACAGTCTTGGGGGAGAAAACAACAAAAATAGGTAATAAAGAGATTCAGCACTGCCTGTGGAAGCAAGAAAAGAAAACAGACCATAGGACCACTAGCTGTGCAACCTAGAACAATAAGAGCAACGTAACCGCAGAGTGGAGCTACAAGCTCTTATTAAAACTCAAAGTACACACTTTTATAAAACTTACCAAGCAGAGCTGCACTTGAAGCTCTCTTTCGTAACAATAATAATAAGACTCTTAGCAAACGGATACGCCGAACCTGAGACTGCCTTGACTTGAGCGAGGGACTTAAATTGCAAAAGAAAAAAGAAGTAAGAAAGCGGATTGGTTTTCTTGGCACCTCTGTCGACGGGCAGCATAAAAGCAAGATAAAAATAGCACTTTATGCTATTCTACGTTCAGATTCCAGGAGATTAGCTGTCATGCTAGGATGTGTCAGAAAGCAGAAAGAACCTTGGATTAGAGCGGCTACAATTTCAAGGTCCTCACGTTGTGCCGTTCCTCTTATTTCGTACACCACGCCGACACCAGGCTTTGACCTTTCGCTAATCTATGTGTTAAGGTGCTGTTTCTTAGGTGCTTTCACGAAGCTCTCGCTTGAAGTTTGGATTCAGTTGTCACCCAACACCATAGTTTTCTTGCTGCAGAATTTAGAAGGGGTTGTTAGTAACACAATTGCCTTTGATATCCTCATAGCAGTAGAAGCAAAAGATAAAATGATCATTCTTCAATTTCCTTCATTTCATTTTCTGTTGGCACCTATCCTAGTGTTGCAACGGAGAAATGAAACTCTAGACGGTGATATTGTTTACACTTTCGAGAAGCCTACTCCATCTCCGGGCGAGCTTCTACGCTGTAGTCTCAACTTCTTTTACTCTTTTTCTGTGACTTCTCAAAACAATAATTAGCAGTGAATGTGAGTTGAACGAGCAGTCTACTGGGCAATGGTGCCCGCATAGACCCGTGACACTGAGCCGGCCAACAATGATTGCCTCTGTGCAAAGACTGGCATTTTCATCGTATGATGACTAACAGAGTTCCTCATGCGTGACCATTAATTGGCCACATAAATAAGAAATAGAACATGTGTAAGTACGTGGGAAATTAAAAAATCACGGCGAATGCCAGTTTTTTACATCGAAGCATCACATTAAGTTCATGTTCAAGATCAAGTTCATTTGTTCATGCCGTTCGCTTTGAACGTATGGGTGTTTATTTCTGCTGTTACTGTCTGTAGAGTTATATTTTGCGCACATTAGCCATGGTGAGTCACTTAGCGGTGTTCTGTGTCTTCTTATAACATGCAAGTAATAGGAACACTGTTTTCTTGTTGTATATTATGGCACTGTTATAACAATGTTTTGATAAACACTGTTGCTGATTCCGCATGAGTGCCTGAGAGGGTCAGCCTCTCATAGTTACGGAAAAAGGTAATTTTTGTAATATATCGTCTGGCGCTACGAAAAATAAAATAAATACCTGCAGATGAAATAAACATGTGAAGCAAAGCTTAATAAAGCAGCAATTGAATGCTTTGCAACTAATGGCTATGCGGACAATTTGTCTACGTTCACCGCATGCAACCCGTAATCTCATAGAATGTTTGTTTGTCTACCACAAAAGTCACAACTTTATTGTCGTTCAATGTTTAGGTTCATGCTCTGTGTCGTTCACTAACTATGCCGGAATGCAGACTCCCCATCAGGCAGATGCAGAGCGTGAGACGTACACACACCGATGTCAGAGGGACAAATGCGATGTAGGATGCTTGTCGTGGGCAGTGCAGGGATTGCATGTGTACGCACAGAAAATGATGACATTTATCAAGCAACATCAAGGGGCCAGGCAGGGCCCTGCCGTCAGAGCCCTGCCGTCCGGGCCAGGCTGTCAGAACAGAGCCGTGCTTTCCTGGAATAAGGAGGCCACCAAACAAGGGCAACACGAGCAGAATCGTCAGAATAAAGCTTATTCTGTTCATCGGGGCCCTCGTGCAGTCGTCTTCGGAGTATATTGTTGCAAGCGGTGCTGAGTTCTTTAATTTATGGTTCTTTTTTGTTCTTTTTTTCCACTTTTTATTTTGAAGCAGGACGGCTGCACATAATCATTGCTGCACATACCTAAATAGCTGTTCCAATGCTGCCCGTTTGCATCAGTAACCCGAAGCCGACACGGAAAGCTGGCTTCTTGACAAACGTACACTTTATGCGGAGAAGCCATTGTCACTGGTTCGATTCGTTTTGCTTGAGGCGAATTTATAAGGGCGCTCTTTACAAGAGTACGTGTGTCCGTTAACATTGTCATCATGAGGATAGATTGGCTAGTGCGAGTGCTTCTATTCGAACACGTCTATTCCTGCTGAAATGCTCGACAGCCGCAGCCTTTCTGTCTCTTGCAATTGTTACACGTCCCGTTTGCCTCTCCCTCAATGTGATGCAGCAGCTGGTTTCTATTCAGGGTTGGTCTCTTATTTTTGGCATTGTTGTACAGACCTTATAACCTTTACCAGCAGCGCGAAGCACAACTACGCATTGTGTTAATCTCTTCCTTAGTTGTTAACGAAGCAATACGGCTCTGGAAACTTCTTTGGTTGCAAGGGACGGGGCGCAACAAACGTCAAGCGTAGGTGTTTTAATTCTATCGCGTCCTGCGTAACAAGTCAGGGGCCGAATTCACAAAGCTTTTTGTTGTTAAGTGCACTTTGCCGTTGACCAGCCGCTTTCGCTAAATATACGTCCAGTATCAGGATTGGCTGACATTCTCCGTTACGGACAATGCGACCGCAAGCGTATTTCTGAATACGGACCTAGATATAACCTAAAAATTTAATACAAAGTACAGAAAGTTTCCTATTTAACGGATAGAGCTCTGAACTCGATAAAATTTTGTGCTTAGCTGTCATACGTGTCTCTCTTACTTTATGTACTATCCTTTTCAAGAGTCCTAACTGTACTTCTAATTGTTTCTGCGGAACTATTCGCAGTGAGTGAAACGTTACTCGGTTAGCTAAAGCGCCAGCGAAGGCTCAGCGTGAGGAATAGTAGCATCATGCGTGCTGTGACGGTACTTGACCCTTTCTGATGGCTTTGTCTTTCATTCTTGCTCGTTCTCGTCGTAAACCTTGACGGATGCTTGCTTGTGATTTAGTTGCACAGCGTAATATAGTAGGCTGTGCATATTTGATGCATTTGCGCCTGCGTGTTGATGCCGTTTTTCTTTTTGTAAGTTCTCTCTCGAAGGAATGAGATCAAACTGTAAAAAGAGAAACACGCAAATTTTGCGCTGTTACACCGCGTGATCACGAAACAGACGATACAGGTTGTGTGTATGTGAGAAACATATTAAGGAGGAAAATTGTACTAGTAATAAAGAAAACAAATGTGCAATTCAGCACCAGAATGTGATAGTAGAAGAGGGGTCTTAAGAAGAGCAAGGCTATTTGAGTATTTAATACTAGGAAGAAATAGCAACCCTTTATTATTAGACTGGCTGGACCTTTAGAGACCTTATTTTGGAGCCCTTCTGATGAAGTTTGTCAAAGCCGACTGAATTACTGACGTACATCGTTACAGATTGCAAATATAAGGCACGTTTGATTGAATGTTGATCACGCTTTTGTTCTGTAGTGTGTCTGTAGCGGCGTAAAAACAGAACAGTGCCTTTAATATTCGGTGATCTCGATACCACTGCTGCGTGGTCTGCCCTGGCTTCAGGACCTCTTAACTTATCGTTATTCCTTGGCATTCACTTTACAATCTGCCTTCCACAATACGCCCTTTCACGTGACTATATATCGGGTGATCTCACTGCGATGAATGTTGTGTCTCCCTTTAATTAGTAGCGCATAACGTATTCCCAAGGAACAATGAAGCCTGTAGACTATACTACGTCAGAGAACGTCTTCTAGGAAGCGCTTTGGAGAAGGTTAAACCATTCGATAGATAAGTGTAAAGCCAGAATAGTATTTAACCGAGCTAGTTGTTTCATAGCTAAGACGAGTTTTGAACAGTTGAACAGAAAAAAACAGGAACTTGCTGTTTCTACGTTTAGGCAACTTGATGATAGCAATCTTATAGCTGCATAATGATTTTGAATATCTAGGTTGGTAAAACGTAAGGATTCCCTTAGCTAGATTCTGTTCGTTTCTTATCATACGCCGTTCATGGTTGGCCCATCCTGGCGATAACGTGGATGGAGCGCCGGTCAGACAAGTGACGTAGCGCGAAAGCGAATAGCTTTGTAATAATATCTATACACTGTGCCGGCCGCGAATGCTGTCGGATCACAGTAGTTCAAGAGTCACAATCGCTAAGCCAAGAGTCTGTCTAAAATTACCTCAGTATTTTGTAAAACCGCATTCATGAAGTCGACAGTCTGACAAAATACCGTCTGGCTCTCAGTGTTTTTCTGAAAAATTATTAGAAGCTCCGAATTTAGGCCCTGCGCGGTAGCTCCATTGTGAACAATTAGGCTCCTGCGTAGTGGCCGAAATGTCAACCTTTAAAATAATTTCTTGATGTTGGAGGTTGGAGGTCGACTGCTTTGTTTTCTTAAAAATGATCAGTCTTGTCAACATCGTTGTGTACGTTTCTGAGTATTGTCATTTGGTGTTAATAGAGGCGGCAGTCCGCGGTTATGGATCAGCTGTTGTGACTAGAAACCGGGCCATAGGCAAACGCCTCTTTGTTACCACGCGCCAGGGTTCCACACTTTTGGTGTATGAACATTAATTATGGTTTAAGAAGTGGCTTATCACTGGCTTTAGTGCACCTACGAATGCCTATTTTGGTATTTTGTGCCTATATATGCGTGTTTACTAATTTTAGCACCTTAAAGTGCACTTTTTTTGAGGCGCTTCTTTAATGCGATATCAATTAAGTGGACACTTAAGGCAAATTTTCGTTGTCGTTGGCGCCGACATCAGCGTGAGGCTCCGTATCGATTGCAAATGTGGTAATATCACGTGCGCGTGCCCTGTGATGTAGGTGCTAGGAAAAGCGTATGAGGATTAGTAATGAAGGATAGTAGTTTGATGCGCGCCGTCTTTGCGCACGCGCAAAGGGTAGAAAGGAGGAGAGGAGGGGATCTGAGAGAGAGAGGTGCATCAGTCGAGAAACGTGTGCTGCCGAATGCATCTTGGAAATACTGCAGTGTTGACTATGGACTGCGCTGCGTGTCATAGGCGGAAGAGTGTGAAGTTCACTGGAAGTGCCGTCGACTATAGTTACATGGCCGCGTTTTTCAGCTCCTCCGCTCTTTGTTTTGTTGTACACACATGCCAGCTGACGGCGGCTCATTTGAGCTCTGCAATTGAGCAGCAAAAAACTCTGCTCCTTTGCGACAAACGCTGCCTACCACACCAATCTCCATCTGCTTTTTTTATTTAAGTAAGCGTATGCGTAACGAGCTATATGCTTCTCTGCTCCAGCCTGGGATAAGAAAAAAAAATCTGCCTGCGATGACTAAAGTCAGCTATATACAAAAAAAGTGCTTAAAAAGAGCTCTTGTGAATAGTTCATGAGTCGTCACATGATTGTGGCAGCAGTTGTGGAGAGAAGTTTTTGCCAAAGTGCAGTTTACCTTAGACAAGAGACATGTGTATGCTCGAACAAATTTCGCTAGTTCTTACAAGTAAAGAATCAAAAATTTCATTTTTCGTGAAGCCGTCAAGTATACGAAAATACAAGAACGCTCCATTCACTACTGTTGATGTTGCACGCTCGTTCTCAGTCGGCAGGCTTATTCTGAGTGAGAAAAGGCTCAATCTTTAAACACAATTAATGCCTAGAGTCGATAATAAAGTGTTACTGTTCTTATAACTTGTAAGTGATAACTAATAAGATTTGTAAACGTACACTATACGATGTCTGGTTTCTTACATGCACAGTTATTGAGTCAAATTTATTAAGCATGGACTTTAGCTTCCTTCATTAACCTTTCAGACACTTTCCTATCGTATGTTATATTTTCCGTGCTCGCTCCATTTTATACACCAATATAAGCAGCGAAAGTTGGCTAATTAATGTACGCTATACCTGCTCATAGTGTCACAACAAACATATTACTAGGTATGGTGGCTATAGTATGCGGATAACAAAGAGAAAAAAAAAGGTGGCCTCTCGTTTTTTTTTTTTTGGCAAATCCCTGTAAAACTACGGCTTGCACAACACGACTGCTGCCTTTCCAATCTCACAAGTGAACGCTACACCGCAGTTGCTTACCATATAAATTGGCTCACAATCCATAAAGCAAGTCAAGGGTTTCACATATATTGCCTATTTTGGAGCATACCATGCCTAAAGTGAGGCTTCAAGTGCCTGTTTTAGGCGCCTGTATAAAACATTGATAGTGGCTACATATTTTGCCTATATAGTTATGACGTACTGCTGCTGAACACGAGGTCACGGGTTAACCTCCTTGGCTCAATGGTTGCATACCGTTGGGATAAAAAAAAGAATAATACAGGCGGTAATTCATTAAGATTCGGGTGCCCTGGTAAAGTAACTCAGCTGTCCAAACTTATTAAACTACTTACAGCCCCTCCCCGTCCCCTTTACTGTTCGTCGCGTGACAAAAGCTGTGACTGGCACAAAACCTCGTCAACTGTTATGAGAGTTGAAGAGGATAGCTTCTAGAGGAGCAAACATGGTTCTGAAACAACGTAACTCTCTTTCTGAAATCGGCCACTTTATAACCGACAAATTTTAGAAGACAGTTTCTCGGTATATTTCTCATTCAGCTGGCCTGAATTAGCATAAGTGCTAATGAAGGCAATGACGAGAGCATTAAGAAAGTGAGAAAAGTGAACAACGTCGCACCAAAATTTCTGCCAAAAATTTAAGAACAAGGGGGAGAACCGAGAGGCCTTATTTTTCGTTAATTAAAACAATATGAAGCCAACAAATAACGCAGTCGATAGCGCATAGAGGAAGTAAACTGAAGTGAAGAAAACGATAAATAAAAAGAAATAAAAGTGGAAGGAACAACTAGCCGCCGGTGGGAGCTGCAACGCACAACATTCCTATTACTCGTGCGATGCGCTGCCGATAATGCCGTGGCGATGGCTGCTCCAGCTTTCACATCCTTGGGTATCTACGTGTTTGTTAACGTGGGAGTGTTACCCAGCGCCACTCAGGCTGTCTGGCTGGATGTGTAACACGCTTTCTGATAGATGGCGCCACATAGTACGTGACCTTCATGTGCAGGCAGCTGACCAATAAATCCTCGTGTGCTACCTGAAGGCAACCTACCTGCTGAATTTAAGACCCCGCTATAAAATTCGGCACCCTCGCCGGGGCCTTCGCTACTATAGGATTGTGGTTCTTGCCTAATTTTATTACACAGCCTTCTACGTTGAGAAGTCGTGAAGGCCCACTGGCGCAAACACTCACGTGCACGTAGACTGCAGTGATTTGTCGGACGTTTTACTCTTTGTTTTATTACGTAAATGCAAAAAAAATATTTACGACTTTTCAAAGACCTCACCACATAAAAAAATACAAGTATGTCGAGTAACTGAATATCATGTTAAAGGCATCAAGAACTTCGCGTGATGTCGGTTTATCGCATATTGCGAGCTTGCAGTACTTTAAACGAGTGGCGCACTAGTTCTAAGTAGTCGCAGACATACAAAAAACAAGAAATCGACAAGACGCCGGTATACTCAGTAAGCGTGCACTATAGGAAGCCTGACCTGTCTAGATGCGTCAATAACTCATAGTTAGATGGCACTGCGCTCACGTACTCGACACTGCTGCCAGAACAAGTTGACAGGTCGGGCTGGCAGCGCGACCCAGGTTTCCCTTGTTCCGCGGCCACGGCTCCCTGCTTTCTTTTTAAAGCGAAGGTTTCTATGCCACTTATCCTGACTATCCGGGCGCTGCTGATGTGACGGCCTTGCCACGCGTGCTGCTGGGTTTCTTGCAACACCCAGATGGTGTTCGCCTCCGCGCATCCCAGCTGGAACCGTCGCGGCAGCGTTTCACAGTTTGTGTGTATTGCGCGTGCTCTGCTTGCTTTCCTATGCGGCAAAAAAAATGCAGGTGCTGGGCCATGGAGGTCGCGTGCTGGGCTGTGACAGTGGAAGCATTATAATCGTCCATAGCCTGAAGAGGGCGCTTGGAGCTGGCGTCTTCAAAGCGTGCGGCCCGCGTATGCAGAAGACGCACGTAAGCACGCGCCAGCAAAATGGCTCCAAAGCGTGTTCACAGCGTCGACGACACACAGGCACGAAAGAAGCGTCGCGCGCAGCAGTAGCATCTTCGTTACGCAGCGAAACGGGGTGCAGAGCGCGAATCTGTGCGTACAATGCATACACACAGTTATAATAACTAACAACCCTCTCAGAGATTATGAACAATGACGCACAAGAACGCCTGAAGCAAACACGTCTTCCAGTGTGTTCTGTGTACTACGCAGGCAAACAACAGTGGTGCACGCAAGGTAACGCGTACCCTCAACTCACCATTCTCGTATTGGACTAAACACTGGAGAAATTACACATTCGCCGTCTACATACCCGCTAATTATAGTCAATCAAAGCAAACAGAATGGAGATTCGCTTACATAGATTCCCACAGTGCCTGGGATCCGCACATTTTTCTACTATTCTTTCTCTTTCTTCGGTGGCGTTCTACCACTTCATTCGTTCATAAACATTTCAGCCACTATACATTCCCGAGTGCGAAAAAGCATATGGGCAACCAGCGCTGAAGCTTCTCGTGTCAACAGCAGCGCCGTAACATACAGCTTAGCGAGCGGTGCACACACTTTTCAGTAGCACATACCGTAATTTCGTGTCAGCAAGTTCACCGATCATACCGAGACGCGCTTTTCACGGCTCCTCACATGACAGGGAACCGACGTGCTAGGGCGTAGCAGTGCATGAGCTCAACGCAACGCGCATTCCCATGGACATCGGGCCAAGCAAACGACCATGTAGGCGCGCGTATGTTATCGTTAAATATGCTGTGCAATCTTCGTAGCCTCCCTACCGGATGGTGTCAGCATATTTTAGTTGCACACTGAGACGGTCATAGCGCCTCCTCGCATGCGCAGGTTCCCTATTCCCGGCTACTGAATCGCATTTCTTATGAGTTGTGAATTCGAATTATTAATGTCCCGTTGAACGTCGCTGAGCTGACCTTCGAGTTTTGCGCTACGAGTAATGTTTTCAACTTTTGGTGCGGGGTATGTTACACGAGTCTTGTGAATGAACTGGTGCGAATCATATTTAGTTTCTACTGTTCGTACGTTAGCATGTTGGCTGCAGACCAGAATCGTTTGGGTAATATTGCTCAGAAATCAAGGACCCCACATGCCACCGACGTTCTGCGCGACGAGAGACCGAGTAAGCAGCAGTGGCCGCTAAGGCTGCATGCAAGCTCTGTTTCAGGGTGGTGACAGCTTTTGTAAGGGTACTTGCCGCCGCCGGCTAAAGTGGTGGGTTAAACTTTCGGACAAATTGTAAGATATCGAAGCAAAATGGCGAAAACACAGCCGACATACCACGTTTCCCGCAACCCTAGGTGACGTGAAACTAACAAATTAAAAAAAAATATCCTTTGGCTTCAGCAGCCAGATACACATAGCGTGTCTGAGCGCAGTACACGGAACGTCTACGTTTTAGTTACACAGGCTAGCAAACACACTCCTTATTACAGCACACTTCGAAGAACACCTTTTGTGTATAACGTACATGTGGAAGGCAACGACAATGCTTAATGCAGTTCGAATTCTTGGCGTAAGATAATACTGCCACGAGCACGCCACCGTCCCTTGTAACTTGTTGCTGTATTCGTGTCGCACGACATGAAATGGAAAAAGACAAGTTCGATGGGTTGATGTAAAATGAAAAGACGTTTAGTATATTAAATATGTATGCAGGTTTCGCGTGTGCATTGGTGTAAAACTAAAAGAAATTTAATAGATCGCGTGCCAACATGGGTACATCAGAGTGGGACTAAAAGAAAAAGAACAAGAATGCGCCGCGACTTCTATCGAGATTAGGAACCAAATAGCTGCTGACCAAATTTGTCGGTAAATAGCGGTCAAAATTTTGATGTTCTCACCACCATGAAACAGAGCTTGCATGTAGGCTCCCTAGCCCCGCGGCATCAAAGCGACTCCCCACGGCGTCGCGTCACCCTATATCTGCTCCGTCGAGGCAAGCTGGTGACGTGGCGTCGCGGCGAAGCCCCTCACCCAACACTTGGCGCGCTATAGCGGCAACAGGTGTTCCGTTTCGCCCGCTATGCTCTGTCGAAGCTCGAACCAGCAAGCGCGAGCCAGCGACACCAGCTGTGCGGTTTAACTGCTACAGTTGCCACTTGCTTTTTCACTACCCACCATGGTCGTTTAGTGGCTATGGTGTTGGTCTATTTAAGCACGAGGTCGCGGGATTGAGTCACGGCCACGGCGGCCGCATTTCGATGGGGGCGAAATGCGAAAACGCCTGTGTACATAAATTTTGGTGCACGTTAAATAGCCCCTGATGGTCCAAATTTGCGGAGTCTCTCACTACGGCATGCCTCATAATCATATCATCGTTTTGGCACGTAAAACGCCATAGTTTAATTTTTTTTTTGCTCAATGGGTCATTTGACGATTCTGCATCAATAAAACAAGTGCGGACCGTTTTCCCGCTGCATCCCACGGCGCGTTTTGGACAGCATCACCCACTGGGGCACAAATCATGGCGGTCCGCTGTCCAACTTCCCGGGGCTCGTGACATGAGCAAGGCCGTCAGCACTGGCGTTGTCGAGCGGGGGTTCGCGACTTGACAGGTGACCGCTGTCAACCGCTCTCTCCGTTTTTATGCTTGTGGTGCGCTAGCACTGAATCGGCCTGCTAGAGATGTGCAGGGGCACGTCGCTGTGCGCCACTCGCTCGAACGGCCTGTCGGAACACCGACAGATATCAAAGCTTTGAGTTTTCTTACCAGTGGAAAGACGGAAAACAAGAATGAAGAAATTGAGGCGGTTAACCGCAGTGACATAAATGGATGGAACGTGGTCGCATCTTTTCAGGGCTCCTTCGCAGGTAAATCATCAAACTCTACATTAATTTTCTGATATAATAAATTAAATTTTGCGGTTTTACGTGCCAAAACCACTTTCTGATTATCCGTAGTGGAGGACTCTGGAAATTTTGACCACCTGGGATTGTTTAACGTCCACCTAAATCTAAGTACACGGGTGTTTTCGCGTTTCACCCCCATCGAAATGCGGCCGCCGTGGCCGGGATTCGATCCCGCGACCTCGTGCTCAGCAGCCCAACACCAGAGTCACTGAGAAACCACTGCGGGTATTTTCTGATATATTAGCGAGAGGAGTCATTACTGACATATTCTAGTGCATGCATAGAAGCCGCACATCACATAGGATATTTGCGATGCTGGTGACATTTTTGACGTTCCTCTCTGATAAAAAAAAAAAAGACAGCATAAAATATCGGTGAACATTGGCATTGCCTAAGTGCTAATGAATTCGTGCGTATGTGGTGAGCTGTGAGTGAAATGGCTAAAGTTGTTCACGCAACCTAGTTTGGAGAAGGAGTGGGTGGAGAGTGCGACATTTCATCCATGAAGGAGACCTGTATTCATGGTTGCTTGTCTTCTCTGTCGTCTTTACAAAGCACCATGTTGTTTTTTTTTGGCGTCAAGGATAGCAATGTGCGTGATGGCATCACGTGAAATTTTAGTCACCATTTACATCTACTCTCTTCTGCTTTTTTTTCTTTATTTCTCTCTTCAGTTTTTTTAGGTTTTTTGGTGTTGGCGCATGCGTGTTCCATTTTTGTAGTTCTATTTTTCGTTTGCGTCACTACATGCGGGCTAGTGGCAGGTAGCTCAGCTTCCTCAGCTTCCGTTACCGAGCAGTCCTTCATTGACGCGCTGCTGATCTCTTTGTAGTCCTGGCTTATTACTATCGCAGCTGTCTTTACTATGTTTGTGCCTCTTTGCTTGGCGTATACTGCAGCATCTGTGTATACTGTTGTGTTTTTTGTTTCCAGGTACTTTTCAACGTATTTCGCCCTTGCGTCCCTTCACGCCGTGTGGAGGTTTGGGTCCATGTTTTTGGGTAGGGGGCTGACAGTGTATGTTTTCCGATATTCATCAGGAATCCCCTCCGTTCTTTGGGTTCCTTTGATTGATTCCGCGAAGCCTAGCCTTATTAGCAGTTCCCTTCCCGTTTTGGTCTGCAGGAGTCTCATGAGCTGTGCGATACTTTGGGCTTCCTTTAGTTCTTAGAAGGTGTTGCTTAAACCAAGTGCCATTAGTTTCTCTGTCGATGTATTGTTCGGCAGGTGAAGTGCTGTTTTGTACGCTTTGCGTAAAATGGTGTCTGCTTCTTCTATTTCCTGTTTGATGCAGTTGAAGTACGGGAGTGAGTATGCGACCGTGCTGACCACCAGGTTGCCAACCAGCTTAATTGTGTCTCCTTCTTTCATCCCATATCTCTTTTGTGACAGCCGCGTGATCATGCGTGCTATTTGGGTTGTTGACTGCTTGAGTGTTTTCAGCGCCACAGCGGATTGGTAAACATTTCTTGAAGTTCGCTCTAATTTCCGGTGGCTATTGATATCCGCACCAGTCATTATATATGTTCTATTTGGCGTCTGTAAGTGAGTGTACTAATGGTTACGGCGGAAATGATAACAAGAGGCTCTCTCTACGATCTCTCAGTTAGAGAAATGCCAGTTCCAGTGTTCGACAGGAGTGATGCGCGGAATATGATTGTGGCCATGGCTATATATCCTCACAATATATCTGCGTATAACACCATCGCTCATACATGCAAATATCTTAACGAAACAGAGCACTGAGTGCTTGTATCACACGCGTTAGGAACAGTCCATGGAGCACACTCCACATTATTGTCGGTCAGTAAACCTAGTTGGGCGTGTTGGCTTGGCATAACGATTATGTAAATGCGCTTAAAATAAAACCGGCCGTTGCCTGAATGACCGCTTAAGGGAACACTAAAATATTGCCAAAAATGGGGACCTCGGGCACCTCGCCACGCACTGGAAAAAGTGCATAAAAAGTGATAGCTGCACCGTGATAGACCGGAATAATTATCAATGCGCGAGGCTTATTATCGAGGCAAAGCGGATATCTGATATGAAATAGGAAAACATATCAGTGTAGTGTTCCTGACGTTAACAGAAAGGGAACTTTGATTTTTGGATGTCTAATGAATGCAGTGAGCAAGGCGTGATGTGGGTAAGCGTATATAAGTTACCACTGTATTTTCTAATAAACAAGTTGAAATTGTGTGATGTGTGTCTCGTCTTCACCTGTCGTCCACGTTTTTTGAGTGCACTTACATCATCGTTCGCGTTATTCTCAGCCCTAATCCATGAGGCATACGACGTACCTTTAGAGAGAGAAAAGAGCAACTCGGAAATGGGGACTATTCAAGAAAATATAGGTCAAGAAAGGTAAAGGTCAAGACGGTCCGGTCTTTTTCTGCAACATAGCGAGCCCACATGTTGGTATACCACTTTACTAACCATTGGTATGAAAAAAAAAAAACCACCCCAGATGACTAGCCACGGAACATGCTCATGATTTGCTGACCGAGCTATTGTCCATAGATAAATAATGTAGCGAATGTGAAATGTCGTGGACATTGGCATTCTTAAATAGAGCATGGAGGTTTACAGCGGCAGGCGGGAGACTCCCAGCAATGACACAATGCCGAGGGAATTGCGAAAGCAAGCTAAAAATGATTAGCCTGCTTCTCGCACTATTAAGTGATATCTAGGACACGGGTTCCCTCGAGGCAATAAATAACGGCCGGGATGACACGTGTGTAAATATCCAGCGGCACACCGCCTTCTGGCGGCATCGGCGAAACCGGCCCCTCAGGTACTCGCTCTCCGATAATGACCAGCGTCGTCGCCTAATTACCGTAAGCGACGCCAGTCTGACAGGGCTCACGGGGAAACGACCAAATTGAGCGGATCACAGCCTTCGGGCAGCGCACGGAGGACAGGTTTGCTACAGCGCTTGCTGTGTGGTGCCGCTATACTCCAGTGAAGCTCACTTTCTCACATGCTCTAGTGTTCTGGCAACCTGTTACCAAGTGCCACAGGCTACAAAACGCTGACGCCCCCGTTCTTCTGGAAACACTTATGCTAGTATGCGGTGTCAGTTTCTTCAGTTTATTTTTCTGGTTGCCTGCGCCGTACGTTTATCGCAGTTGTATGTATAAGTGCAGAAAACACTGTTAATACATTATTTGACCAGTAGCCGTTGGCTTGCCTGAGAACGTAGTGATGGAGTACAACGCTGTAAATGGCCGCTTGAATAGCACCGTTGGTTTTTTTCGGCACCTGCGCTTTAATTTCATGAGATCTCAACGGCGGTGCCGAGTCAACGGTTTGCAGTGGGACGCACATCACGCGAATAACGTTGCACATGCGTACGTGCATAAATACAAGAAAGCGACTTTCGGGCTAATGTTTATACATATATTATTTTTTTTCATTCCTAGTCTTTACCTAATTTCCAATTCACCTCTTTGCGTACTTGCATATTACCGTGTGTATTACTAGGCATATTGCGTGGTCAGAAAAGAAGGCGACATCCACGCCCGATCGTTCAAGTGTGTCTGAGGAAACAACAGCAATATTTATGGTGAATTCTTTGTTTCCCTTCTTCCTGGTGTTCGTGCGTCGTGACACTGGTGACAAAGTGCTGGCAAAATGTTCGTGACAGTTGTAAACAGCCCCACATCTAGTCCATCAAATTTTCAGCTCATTTAAACATCTGATCAGCGCAGCAGCAGACGCCCTGCTAGGGGAGAACCCCGAGTTCGGTGCTAAACAAGAAAAGACGCTCTGATCTTATCACCAGGAGTGCCCAAGGCATGGTGAACCCAAGCCCGATACAGGCTGAATCTTTTGTATCCTCAATCTCCCATGAGCTTTCACGGCAACGCCGACGAGGACGCAGAAGACTGCCTAACCCGAGGAGTTCGAACACGTAGCCAAGTTTAGTGAGTGGCAAGCAGAAGTTAACAAACGTGTATTTCTCTCTTAACGACAAAGCCCGAACGTGGTTCCTTAACTACAAGGGAAACTGGCTGACTTGGGACTAGTTCTACTGACATTTCTTCGATACGTTCGGGAGCCCCGAAAGGCGTGCCCACGCACAACGCCCTCTTGCATTACGGATTCAAAAACGAAATGCAACTCTCGCCATGTAAGCCCAGGACATAGCCCATCTTTTTCGCCTAGGGGACCCCGATATGTCTGAGGCAAGAAATCTCCGCCATTTCATGCTTGGCGTAAAGGTGCAGCTGCTTGCTGGTCTTCTGCGAAACCTGCCGACTTGTGTTGATAAATTTATTAAGGACTTGGCAGCCATTGAGCCCACATTACAGCTACGCTGCCACCAGTAAGACTACGTGAGAAGTGGCGGGCCGACCGGCGCCGCAACCGTGACAATGACTGAGAAGTACTGCTCCCGCCAATTGTTACGCGAAGCTGTCCACAAAGATATGAAGGAGCTCACCAGTTCTCCGAGTAAATAGAATGTCGCGTCGGTCGCTGAAGTTGTGTGCCACAGGCAAACCTCTTCGTCCTCCGAGCCAAATCCCAAAACACGCCAGCTGAGCTCTGCGGACGTTGCCCATTGACCCCCACCTCCCACGCCGACGCGCAGTATCAACAGCAAGCGCCGGCAGCGCTTTGCTGCCTTAGGGAACATTTGGTACCCGTCAACATTTGGTGCCCCACCGACTATAGGCCCCTGTGCTTCCACTATAGAGAAGCCGGCCACATCTGTTATTACCCTTACCGCATCTCGGAGCACCAAATATTTCCGTCCACTGCTTCTCGTGGTCCCTTTGATGGCAGCCGACTGAATGTATGCGCGAATAGGGCAGGTTGGCGTACCGATTCCCCTCGTTATCGGTTGCGCTCCTCCTCGTCTAGACATTAATTAATGAGATAAGCATTTCCTGGAAATTTCACCCAATTTGCGTTATGTCTGTCGGTGTTCTTGTCCTTCTTTAACCTCTTTCGCGTCCACATGGGTCACTGAGTAGTCCATAGCAAAATGGGGAAAGCATAGGGCTGATGTGCTGAGGGAACCCGGTTCGAAACCAACCGTCGGAACAACTTGAGTAACTGGGTATGTGACACGGGTTGTGCACCACTCTTCAATGAACCTTTTTCACGCCAACTTAGGTGTGTATGCGCCACGAGTTATCTGATGCTCTTAAGCGAACCTTTTGACTCAAACTTCGGTCGCTGTGTATGTGACACTGAGTAGGTGCCAATATGGCCCCTTTGAGGCCAAATTAGGCCACTGGGTCTCTACCGATCTGATTTCACATTTTTCACTTACTTGGGTCACTGGGTACGCACCGCCCTTCAAAGAAAAAAATAATAATATGGAGGAATTGGTGGATTTCATGTTTATGTGAGAATTCTTGTTAAGAAGCTTTCGGTAATGTCTGCGCAAGTAGTAAAGAAAACGTTATGCGAACGTTACACTTCTGACTGAAATGTTTGTAATATTAAATTAACCCAAATTAAGTGTTATTTTCGCAGATAAAATGGTAATAACTCAAAGACAATTCAATGCTTAACAAAACGTAACGTTGTCAGGCAGGAAGAGTACCACGCATAGATAATTGTCTGGGCAGGTTGAGTCACGCACATTACTTCTTGTTGATGGACCTAAAGCATGGTTATTGCCGAATTGAGGTCGATGCGAGAGAGACAAAAGGTACGGTCCAGGGAAAACAGGGGGAAGGCGGGAGATGGAAATTCAAGGCGATGAGCAAAACGAGAACAAGGTGAAAGCCGGAACTAACATTTCGACAAGGCGACATATGCTTTAGTCACCACCGTGTTCTCGTTTTGCTCAAAAAGTACTGTCGTAACACATGACAGGCTTTACAAATTAAAGCTACTGCATTTCGGTTTATGCTCAGCGCTAGCGACAATTCAGAGACTAGTCGATACGGTTCTGACCAAACCCATGTGGCAGATCTGCTCGTACCTTGACGACGTGATTCTTTTCTAAGAAACGTTTGAGGAACATCTAAGACGCTTCCTATCTCTTTTCGAAGCGAAACTGTATGCCGGCCTATCGCTGAAATTAGACAAAAATCAAGCATAAATGCCTCTAGGAGTTGTCTAATTATGCGTAAGCATTGTGCCACTTGCTCATCTTCAAGCAGCCCACGGTCATTACCAATGTTATGAAACTAGACCCGGCCAGTACAAGCGACAGCGCTGCGGCCACATGAACTGATGAGGACGGCAGCGCAAGGAGCATTGATGACGCAAGCAAAGTACTGCAGGTGGCGGTGTCAGGTGCGCTAATGACGTTCCGATCATTATAAGCCGGTATCGCTCTTTACCGTCTTATCCATCCCGGTCGAACTATTATGAACCGTGACCAACGGCGGCTGCCCATGGCACTGCCGCGCGGGTCGTACCTTGAAAGAGATCTGTTGATTGCTGACTGCTGCTGATAGCCGCGCATGCTGTGTTCTCGCCGCTAACTTGGCGTTGAAGAGAGACGCGCGGGTTTGTGTCTTGATAGCGATCTGCGAAAGTGGCAGAGCGCTTCGTGTGCTGAGAGCTAGCTCCTTGAGCGCTGTGTTCTCGCCGCTTCGTTGGCGTTGAAGCGAAAGGCAGCACCAAGGTGCATTCGCCTGCCGCTGAGGGCGCTATCTTGAATGCGGTCGTCTTACGGGATGGACGGGCGGAGGGACGGACTATTTTCTCGTTAGGCAAGTATAGAAATACTTACTCATTTAAAACGCCTCTTCGGTTTCGAGGAACTCAAACTCTTAGGTCATGTTGTCAACAGTCAAGGTGTGCGGCCTGGCCACGACCAGATCGCGGCCTCACAGAGTTTCCGGAGCCAACGAATAAGAAGGTAGCGAGGCGTTTGCTGAGCGTCTGCGTGTATTGCCGAATATATATTGCAAATTTTGTACGCGTGGGCTTCTTTAACTGGCAGCCAAAGCACCGTATACACAAGCTCTTTTGCATTAAACTCCCATCAGAATGAGGCTTGAATCAGAGACGGTGATTGAAATCGCCACCTCTTGCACAGCAGCACAGTGCCAGAGCCACTTTAAGGCACAGTTGGCGTTACTAGCTTGTGAGTCGCAATGGTTTCTTTTTTCCCGTTTGCTGGATGGCCGACTATGCCGTGGTCTATTTTCATACAACGACAAACCTGCACAAACCTCATCGCACCAAGGCACACAGCCACTCCGCCTGGCCGCTGCGCTTAGCCCTCCTCGTTCGATTTCGTTCTCCCTGACACACAAAAGAAGGGAGTCGTGGTGGAGATGGGATATAAAATATGTGAAGAGAATGGCGGTGCAGCGAGGGTTACGGCGAGGAGGAGAAACCAGGTCGCCAGTCCAAGAGCGCCGCGTCTAAGCTTGCGTGGCTCTGATAGTGGATGCATGGCGACGCCGCGCTGCAGCTATATTTAGAAGCAGCTTAGATGTACCACACTGCTGCATAGGGCAGCGCTGTACGCTTTAGCACGTTTCTTCGTTTACAGGGATTCGTCTTAAAGCGAATAGCTTTTTGGGAAATTTCGGTAGTTTTCGTGGTAGCTCGGTGGTAAGACTACCCGGGCTTGAAGAAGTGAAACTAGGAAACGCACTTAGGGCAATGGAGCATGCGTTCGAACAACTCAGTTGTAAATAGGGGCGGTGGGACTGGAGAGGGGGGCGGTGCGTTATGTGTGCTCTCACTCGCTCGTTGGTTGGTTGCACGTCTCGCTGGCCACCCGACGGTAGCGAGCCCATCGTGGACGGTGCGGCTAATGAGAATCCACAGTGAATTCTCGCCCGATAAGTATGCACCACAGACGCAGGTGAGCATTCCGTCGAACGCTGATGGAGTTGTCGCGGACACGTGGAGTATGAAGTTCACACGTTCGCTCTCTATGGTTGCCACGCAGCAACTACGAAAAGGCGCTCATAGAAAGGGCGCGTGCTTTCGGGCAGTCGAGATACGGGGATTGGCTGTAAGGAATGTGGGCGGGGGAGGCGTTGCTTGCTCATTCGGTCGGGCTATTCGCTTACATTGACAATCATTGTGGTTGGTTTTTGCATAGTAGTTTTAGAATGAGCAGATTTCGTTGGCTCTTTCGGCCGTTTTAGTGGTTGGTCGGACCTTGTTCGACGGTCGATGGTCGGACACGGCAAAGAAAACGTTCGTTCTCCCTCTCTGTGTCGTTCGTCCGTTAGTCCGCTCACTCTCTCGCTCACGTCTCGCTCGCCCTCTCACTGTCGTTCGCTCGTTCGTTCCTTCACTCGCTTGCTCGTTCTTTCACTAGTTCGAGCTATTCGCTTGCATTAGCATCGTCGTTGACAGTTTTTGCACAATTTTTCGATATGTTGTTGTTTTTGGCCGTATCTTCATGTATTAGTGACCTCTTTACATATTTCGCAATACCCATACCGAAACAACCGATATGCCGATAATGCCGATAACTCGCATACGCAATAATCCGGTATGATATGCGAAAATATACGGATATTAAATAAGAGCCCAGAGTGTTAATGTGGGATAATTGGATACAGGGGTAATGCGGCATAAGAGTTTTTGAGAGGAATGAAAAACAAATTGGGGATATATAAAAGAAAAATTGCAGATCATGTATGCAATGAGGAAATCGATGCTCTGCCAAACATTTTTGAGTTAGCTGGATAACCAGCATCGTTTGGTGTTCTGCAAAGCGTTGTCAGATGCACAAACGCGTTTGTTGTAAGGTTAGTGGATCGAACTCTTGTGCTTTGGACCCTCCTTCGAAAGACATCATCACAAGCGTAAGCGCAACAACTTTGCATTTTTTTGCGGAAGTTTGACTGCGCTTAACTGAAATCTAGTGCTAGTTTCGAAATTAGTCCCAAGGGGATGTGCCTTGTGAAATCAATGGCTTCAATTCGTGTATTGGAATATGTGTGCTAAATTAATTATTTGAAGAGTTAATTAGTGAAAATTTCCCAATTATTCAAATATGCGTATTGACTTGCAGTGTAATTAAGTAATGTATAGTTCTTCGAGTATTCCAGCTTAAAAGTAAATGTGTGCAGTAAGTGTGTGCTAAAGGGCGCAGGCTCCTTTCCCAAGCGTATCCCCTTTGAACGCCCTTGCACTTAGATTTAGGTGCATGTTAATTAACTCCAGGTGGTTCAAATTTCCGGGGTACCCCACTACGGTGTGCCTCATAATCATATCGTAGTTTTGGCACGTAAAATACAATATTTTATTATTTTTTAGCACCCCTGAAGCACACCGAACGCCAGGCCCGGTGTCACTTGGGCCCTTTTGAACCAGTGCGCGTTTGGTGGAGGTGGGAATCGAACACGCCGCGCGACATATATATATATATATATATATATATATATATATATATATATATATATATATAGGGCGGTAAGGAAGGAGGCGGTGTCGCTCACTCGCTCTTTCAAACTGATGAAACTGCCCTTACGCAGAAATTTCCACACTCGAATCTATTGGCAAAAATGAACTTAACCTCAAGTTTGCGTTTACCACAACGCCTCCAGTGTTCCACCATTTCTTATATTTCAAAGAATAGAAGCACATATAGGAAAAATAACAAGGGGGGGGGGGGTATATTCCGTAAGAGTTCACCTAGTGGAGTGTCCATTTCGGCAGCTGCTGAGTGGATGCAGCTGTCCGAGTGACGAGGAGACGAGCGGCCCCTGCCAATCAGCAGCGCCAGAAATGGACAGTCCACTAGGTGGACTCCTACAGAATATACCTCCCCAGGACTTGAATGACATTTCGGCCTTGGGCCAGGGTCCGGCATCAATGTTGCCGTGTATAGATAAGGTAATAACCGTGTACATGATATGCTATGCCTTGCCCATGTTCAGTACTGACTTGGGGGCCGCTGTCTTCAAGAATAAAGTTCAGTTGTTACTCCAGCCGCCTAACGAGTTTTTGGAAAGACGAATTGGCGATATGGAACAGTATTCACGAAAATACAACCAGGAAATCAAAGGCGTTCCGGTTACCCAGGGTGAAGACTGCATGACAATTCTTCAAAGTATTGCTTCTAAAATGGAGTATATATTTCTGTTAATGATATTGATGCCATTCATCGCGCTCCGTCTGCTTCTGAGACAAAGCACTTGCTTGTCCGATTTCACTATCGAGCATTGAAAACCGAGTTCATCGGCAAAGCCTGAAAGGCACGCCTTAACACTAGTGACATTGGATTCAGCAAAGCACGAGGCAAAGCTGTTTTTGTAAATGAGCGCCTCACTCCACAGGATAAGCAATTATCCAGCAAGGCCTTGAAACTGAAGAAACAAAAAAGTGGCTTTATTGTGGACCGATGACTGCGTCATCAAGGCGAGGCAATCTACTGATAGCAAAGTTTTTCGCATAAGGAGTGACTCAGACCTTGCGATATTCAATTAAATTGACTAATCTTTCTCTCTTTTTTTTCCATCAATTCCTCTTATTCTGATCTGATTGCATGGCGCACATTTCCGTTAACGATATTCAATCATATTTTTCGGATAACTATCATTTAGTGATTCATTTCAATTCACGTAGTCTTCGCAAACATATTCGCGATTATCAGAGTCTATTGTATTCTTGTCTTCATTCTTTCTCAATTATATGTGTTTCTGAGACATGACTGAGTGATTTCGATAAAAATCTTTATGGTTTTCCGTCATATAATTCAGAATATTGCAATCGCATTTCATGACAACATGGTGGCTCAGCTATGTTTATTCGGTCCGACATTAGATACCTGCGTAGGCTTGATCTTCACTTAAATATCTGTGATTGTGAGTCGGTGTGGATTGAGGTTGACCATTCTGTAATAGGCATTGATAGTAATATTGTCTTTGGTACCATTTTTCGATCACCACATTCGCCAATTCCTGCATTGTGCGAAGCACTTGACACTATTCTTGACATTCTTGCAAAAGAAAGAAAATTCCGTTATCATCTTGGGTGACATTAAAATTAATTTACTTGATGCTTCCTCTTCTTATCTAACTCAGTATGTCTGCTGCATCCAAGGTTATGGTCTTGAATCTCTACTCTCCCTTCCCACCCGTTGCACTAATAAGGGTTTATAACCTTCTTCCTCCTCCCTCCGCATTCATTCTTCAAAGCAATTTACAGATCATTTTCAAGTTGCACTTTGCTCTGAGAACAGTCCTCGCACTAATAGTGTAAGCTTCGTTAAGAATAAGTTCGACCGGGACAAATTCATGGAAATGGCATCTAATTCTGATTGGTCTTGTGTCACTTCAATGAATAATGTTGAATCAGCATACACCGCTTTCATCTCTACAATATCCAATTGCGTATCTTCATCGACAACATGTGTACAGTGCCATAAACGTTATTCTTCCCCTAGAAACCCATGGTCAACATAGGGATTACTTAATAGCCTGCATAAGAAAGATAACTTATATAAAAAAAACAAAAGACAACCATTTGATGTGCATCTACTTGATCGTTACAAGCAACATTGTAACACACTGAATGCTCTAATAAAAGATGCGAAAAAGCGTTATTATTAAAACGGAATTAATTGTACTGGTTTAGACATATAAAACAATGGCGTTTGATCAAGTCCTTTCTCAATTAATCTATTAATCCGCCTATAGCCAATATTCATCATGAAGGATCAGTAATATCTAACCCATTAGATATCGCAAATGCATTTAGTCACTACAACTCCTCTGCCACACCCGTTCCAGCCAGTACGCATGACGAACTTAATCATTGTGGTCACTCATTTTTTTCTTTTTCCTGCTACCCCAGATGAGGTAAGAAGAACAATTACTAGTATAAAGTCCTCTAGCGCAGGTATCGATAATATTTCCACTAACCACGTGAAAATGTTTGCTGGTGATATTGCGGACGTGCTCACCTAGATAATCAATCTAATTTTTAAAACCGGTGTATTTCCCCGTGAATTAAAGATGAGTAAGGTTATCCGGTGTTTAAAGAAGGTGACAGATTTTTTATTTCACACTACTGCCGCTCTCAGCCGAAAGCCTAGCAGACGGGCGTGAACACTTTCTTTTCCCGACATAAATACATGTGTGAGCTACACAAAGAATGAAAAAGCAACAATATTCAACAAAATACAAAGGATAGGGTAGATAAGCTATACAATAGAACACTAAACAAAGCAGAATAAAATGAACAACAACCGGGCATATCATAGTCAAATCGAAAACGTGAAGTATTTGGAAACAAACAAGTGTATGCATTTTTTTTTCTAAGCACTGTTAGTTTAACATAAAGAGAACAGGGAACAAACATGAGAAATCGTTAATAATCTCTTGTGATGAGCTCCAGTTGTGAAGCGAACAGGGATAAAGAATTTGTCGCTGTTAATGACGAGTTAAGCTGATTCCATTCTCTGATTACTCGAGGAAAGAATGAGTAACTGAATGCGTCATTAGAAAAGGAATACTCGGTTAGGGTATGTTCGTGTTGATGCCGTGTTATTCTAGATTGCGAATATGAAATTTACCAGGTGATATCAATTTTATACTGACGGTGCAGCATTTGAAACAGAAATTTTAGTCGACCTTGTTTCGCTCTCGTCGATAATGTGTTGAGGCCTGAGGAAGCTAAGAGACGTGAAGGTGAGTCAGTGGAACGATATTTGCTATGAATGAACCTTGCGGCTTTTCTTTGTACAGCTTCAAGTTTAACTATGTTAGTTGCTGTGTAAGGAAACCAAATTGTATTAGCGTATTCTAAAATAGGTCTCACAAATGTTTTGTAGGCCAGAAGCTTAATGTTCGTTGGAGCGATCTTTAGGCGTCTTTTTAGATAAAATAGTTTTCGTAGTGCAGTAGTTGTAATATTAGTTATGTGTGTTTCCCAATTGAGGTTTGATGTCAGCGTTATCCCTAAATATTTCTGTTGGTCAACCATGGAAAGAGGCGTGCCATTAACGATATAGGTGAAATGAGAGGGTTGCTTTTTTCTTGTTATTGTCATTGCCACTGATTTATTGACGTTAATAGACATTTGCCACTGGGAACACCAGTCGGCTAGCGTGTTAAGGGAATCAGAAAGATCGTGATGGTCGTTATGGCTGTTAATTTCTTTATATATCACGCAGTCATCCGCGAAGAGTTTGATTTTGCACGAGTTTGATTTTGCAAGAGTTTGAGATGCTTAATTTCTAATTAAAGGCCGATTACCATAATCCCCTTTTTAGCAAAGTAATTGAGAAACTAATACCTGTTCGCCTGTGAATGAAATTTAACCTGTTTCATCTTAAACAATCTGGGTTTAGACAATGGTATTCCGCTAACCTAGCCCTCATTTACTTCACAGAAAAATGTAAACTAGAAATTGACAATGGTAACTTCGTTGGTTCTGTTTCTTTAAATTTTACTAAAGTTTTTGATACACTTAATCATGACATTCTTTTTTCTAAACTTGCATCTTATGGCATTATTGGCAACTCTCTCAGTCTTTTCCGTAATTAATTATCTGATCGGGAGCAATTAATATACATCTCCGGCATCTATCCCACTAAACAAATAATTAACATCGGCGTTCCGGAAGGCTCAATTCTGGGCCCGCTTTTATTTCTACTATACATTAATGTAGTGGTGTCTAACCACATTATCAGAATGCATCTTATATGCTGGCGACACGAATGTCTTACGTTCGAGTAATTCTCTAAGCAGTATTATAACCCTTAAGGCAGAACTTATTAACGTTAGTGCATGGTGTGCTAAAAATAAGCTTTTGATAAATCTCTCGCAAAGTAAGTTCTTAATTTCTATTCCAGGTCAATAAATAAAGCGCAAGTTATGCCCCTCTTTATAAACACACATCCTATTCATCTATCAGATCATTGTTCCTTCCTTGGTATCAAACTTGATTCCCGCTTAAAACTTAATTTGCGTATTAATGAGCTATACAGCGGAAAACTTCCTATGGTATTAGGGTATTACTAAAAGCTAGATGTTACTTTGACTTGAATACTTTGGTTATCTTATATTACGCATTCATTCACAGTCATCTAATTTATTGTATTACTTCCTGGGGCAAGCATATCATTGCCACCTTTCTTCGTTCGAACATGTACAGAATCAAGCCATTCGCATTCTTTCACATGTTACTGATCTGTACCGGGAACTGCACACACTCAATATTGACAATCTAATCAAATTTAATGTCTGCACATTTGCTTATCAAGCAGTTAAAGACCATAACCTTCTCAAATTTGTTCTCATCCGACACCTTACTAATTCAAATATTACGCGATTTTTCTCCAATAACAATTTTATACTCCCTATGGTACGAACTAACTATGATTCACAAAGAGTAGCATTTGTTTTAATCAAACTTTGGAATTCTTTGCCTTTTTACATTAAGTGTGCCTTTTCTATATCGCCATTCAAACGTCAGCTTCGAAATTTCATGTTTATCCTATAGCACGTTTATTGAATATGTCTCTTAAAATACAACTTCAACTCTGTCGTTTTTAATACTGTTTGTTTCGTTTCCTACTTCAGCTTAAGCCTTATCCCTGTCGTTGTATATTTTCCATTGTAGAATTCTTTTGCGTAATTATGTATTTGCATTTGTATTTGTATTTTTGTATTTTTATAATTCGCTTCTTTTTTTGCTGTCAAGTAGTATTGGTGTTTTTTAACTTTATAAAAGGTCCCCCTACAGTGGGGGAGGGGGGGAGGTTACGCTATGGGACCTTTTTCTGTACTAAATATAAATATTTTTGTATAAAAAAAAACTGCCTGACGTAGCTACTTCTCTGCTGTACTTATGTGGGTGTTTTTCTACTTTCTCGCGGTGGGTGCAGTAGGTCTAGAACCGCGGCGTCCTGCGCTAACGAAGTTGCGTGGGACTGGCGACGGCGCATCTTTACGCAACTTTCCAAATAAAAATACGCGTCGGTTTTGGCACTTGGTAGCGCAGTAAACGAGGGATCCAAAACAAGTGTGATTTTTTCCACAAATATATATTTCTCTATTTTTTTTTTGCAAGTGCAAGTGCTTTATTTTTTCACGTAATCATGGTTATACAGATATCTGGACCGATAGGCAGGGAAGGCTAGTTTGCGGTCCAGTGACCTTCCAGAGCTAATTTTTAAAAACGCTAATATAGTCGGATGCAACTTAAGTTGGCAGTGAAGCCCCGTCCACGCCCTCTTAACGACCAGCCGCTGTTGCTCCGCGAGGCTGCAAATAAGTCGTACTTCAAACTTTTCCTGCGGCTCAAATAACGTGGCAACCATAAAAGTTAAATTATTAGCGCGTATTTTATACTTTTTCCCTTGCCTATTATAGCGGAATGACGAAAGCCTAATTCTTTATTGAACTGGTATCAAATGCTTGCTTCACTGCAACTATTTATTGTCGAGTTTCACTTCAGTTGGCAGTGAAGTTTTATGACTGAAAGGAGCTCAGCAGTCAAATGAACGCTACCGCAGACTTTTGAAGAGTGAAATGGTCACACTCCATACACTTTGTCCGTGTCTGTTGCACACCTCATTGCTTCCGCCGATGAAAAAACTCTCCAAGAACAGCGGACGCTCCGGAGCTATGAAGTACAACGCCCTTTTGAAAAGGCCGCATGACGACACTTTTGTTTGCTTCTGAGATTGGCTGGTGGAGTAACACAACCCCGCACGGTCCGTGTGTCTTGGTCGCTAACTGCCGTTCTTTTTTGTATTCTACTGTATAAATCTTTATTTTACACTTTCGCATGTTTACTTATTCTTGACAGTGTTCTTCCTGCGTTTCGTTGCTGCGCGAGTCCATTTGATGTGGTTCCTTGTTTGCGAAGTAAAATAGAGGTGTATCTCAAAGGCTTACCTGTGAGACACACCTTATTTCATTTCTCTTTTGCGAGTTTACGAGTCTTAATGGCGAATGGTGGGCTTTATTCATATTTGTAATAGTAAAGGTGCCCCCTCGACCCTCATTTGCATATAAAGGTTACCTTGGGTTGCATGTCCACTGAAAAAAATCTTGGGTACCTGCCTCGTATTGGTGTTCTGAGAATATATCGTTATTGCCCTGCTTGTATATCACGCTTTCGATGTCAAATGCATCTACCCTCGTTCTTGTTTACCTATGTTTCAGCTTCTAACATTACATTATAAACGAAAAAATAAGCTAATTTCCAGAATTGAAGCTCTCTTACTGAAAGTCCGTAGAACGCGGTTCAGTTTTGCTCTCAGAGAAAAACTGCTCCAGCAGTTACCTCATGAGTATCCATCTAATCTGTACACATATGAACTGAATAGAAAATGAACCGAATCAGTGAACAAATGTACTCAGAGCGGTAAAAAGAAATCACACCTATGAATATGCATACAAATATGATCAGGTAAATGAACGACATCACAATGCAGCGGCTGCTACTTCCTTCCGAGTTAGGGGTGCATTCTGTGAGCTAACAATTTCTCAACAGCAGGCTGCATTTCACAGTTGTCTGCGCAGGGCCGCAGTTCCCTGATCGTCCCTTTTTTGCTTCCTTTACTTATTTTTTTTGCGCATAGGGAGAAAGGCAGGGTGCAAGGTCGTTACGGAGAAAGGCGCCGCTATCAGGGCACGCATCGACGACCTGGGGGTGTCACTGGGAGAGTGAAAAGCTGCAGCTATTCGTGACCCACACTAATGGGCTTTACGCGGAAATCTTCATTCAGTTGATTCGAGCTCCGATATCGAATAAAATAAAGGTAGGCCGCAAAGTGCATTCGTGCAAATTCAAGCTCGCAGGTGGAGTCTAAATATGCTAAACGACGTCTGGATAAAAAAAAACGTGGAACCCTATCATTATGCACGAGTGGAACTCATTTTACTTTCGATTCGGAACAGCGGCACAGCACGAACCGAATAAATTGGAGCTGGCGATAAAAAAGGGCTCAGAAAAGTCAGTTGCTTCAGAAGTATGCCGTGAGCCGCACGCACAGGCGGTTCTACCGTGGCGCACATTCACAATGCAATTGTCGCTGCCGTGAATATTGTTTCCTACGCACAGTTTCTATCTGCCTGTTTGTTCCCATGCGGGTCTTTATATGTCTGCCCAATACCGACCCGCATCGACGCGACCCTTTCACGATAATCACCTACGACAAATTTACGTTCTTCTTTTTTGATGTTAATCGAGCTTGACATTATGAAACAACAAAGGAGCTAGTACAGACGCCATATGTGCTGCGCAATAAATAGGTTGATATTTGTTAATATTTTCCTGACCAGCCAAGACAAGGTTGGAGATATAGGCAATGAAAGTCGGGCAGGGCGTCCGAACGTTCTATGTGCAAGGAGAATTTGAGCACGTGCGGCTAAATGAAATGCGCTTTATAGATCCCAGACCCTTTCATCGACAAAAGAAAAGAAAGGAGGGTGACAGTAAGGAAAATTTTTTTTAAGTATTTGTGATAAATAATCATTATTTTGTCCATGGTACGTATGATCGCTTTTTAGAAATGATGCTTGTCTCATTTGGTCGATGACTTTATGGTGAGTGTTCTATCAGTCTGCTATGTGAGAAGGAAAGTGCGGGCAAACTTTTTTGAAAAGAATGTCTTTTTTTGACGAGTTACCAGGACTTTTTCCACATCGGATATGTCTGTGTCTAAGCTCTGTTTCAAGCCTCTTTCGTGGGTCGATCCTGAAGACAGCGCAGCCTTAACAATCGCGGCAGAACGTATGTCACGATGACTGTCGGTGGTAATGCATCAGCATCGAATTAATGCAGCGACACAAAGTATTGCCCCCGTAGAAACGAATTCTGCATTAGGCCTGTACTGCAGCGGGGTTCCTCTTTCGCGCTTCCGTGAGAATATTCGGCGCCATCGAGCGCCGTCGCCGACGCGAAGCCAGCGCGTGGCTCTCGAGGTGCATGACGCACCGTTCCGTACGAACCCTCAGGAACGCGTCATGCGGCCACCGGGCTCCTCTCTCGCTTCTTCTCTGGGCATGCTACGCCATCTAGAGGCGCTGCCGAAAAGTGTGCGCATTGCCTCCGAGAGGTGAAGCGTTGCGCACCGGTGCGCAATTGTTCCGTCGCTTGCCTCGCACTCAGTGGCACGTATTGCGGCCGAAGTGGGTGAGAGCTTCATTGAAGAGCGGCACATATCCAGCGGATTCATAGCGCAGCTCGCTAGAGCGTTGGCGAGAAAGACGTTCATAGAAAAGCGAGACATACCAAGTGGATATGTGGCGCAGCCTGATAAAGCATCGGGTTACTGTCCTTGAGGAACTGTTGTGACGTGGGTTCTATACCGCTCAGCGTCGGATAAATTTAAGATACCCTTTTCGTCGTTGTAGAGGGGCACATTTTCAGTGGCGTATACCTAGCTACTCGGGTTAGCGTCAAAGCTATTCATTGAAGAGTGGCCCATATACACTGGCACGTGCCCACTGTGATAGTCGAATGTCGGCGTCAAAAAGTTCACTCGAACAGCTGTACCTAACCAGTCCAGCATCTACAGTGACCAAGGTCGGCGCAAAAGAGATTCGTTGAAGACCGGCACTTATGTCACACATCGCCACATACTCATGACCCAAGTTGGTCCGATGGTCGGTGTTTCTAACCCTATTCCCTCACTGCAATAGCCCGATACGTTGCCCATTCTACCACGGACGACCCAGTGACTCAGGAAGGCGGGAAAATGATTACATGCAAACACACCGACAAGCATAGATAGATAGCTCTCCAGAAAGTGCGTGAAGCGCCCGAATAATGCTAACGCATTAAAATGTTACAAGACTGATGCTGCTGATGATCATGATTACAATGGCAATTGATAATAATAATAATAATAATAATAATAATAATAATAATAATAATAATAATAATAATAATAATAATAATAATAATAATAATAATAATAATACCCTCTCACCTCCAACTCGCCCTCGAAGACATTGTCTTTCATCGACTTCAACTGTAGGTTGAATCACCTTCCAAATATAATATTTTACCTCTTAACAGAGTAATGTGCCACGTACCTCCAAAGCAAATATCTATAACTATTCGTATCACTTAAAACAAAATTATTTCTCATACAATGGTGATAAACTCCAGACGAAGAGGGTTAAAAATATCCTGGCCTCTGTTCTGGCTCACTACCGCGGTTGGCCATTTCCTTTGATTGCCAGCGGGGTATTTCTGAGCGAAAAATGGAGGCTTTGTAGGGTCTAAGCTGGCAAACAGCATAATAGGTCGTATGTACAATACAAGACATACATGTCTATTTCGCAGGAAGAATTGAAAATTTCCCTGCGGGAGGCAAAGACTAAAGGCGCAAAAGCCTGACGAGGCGTTAGCCCCCTGGTCAATAATGCAGCGTGCAACAGTTGACACGATATAATATACATTTAGTTCACCTAGTTCATAGCGTTTGCTTCTTTATTTTCATCTGATTGCATGCGTGTTGTTTATACATGTGCATTCTATATGCTCTATACACCGGAAAACATAGATTGAAATGGAATTTAACAATTTTGTTTAATTATTGTCATTATCATCAATATCATCATCATCAGCCTATGTTATGTCCACTGCAGGACGAAGGCCTTTCCCTGCGATCTCAAATTACCCCTGTCCCGCGCCAACCGATTCCAACTAGCGCCCGCGAATTTCCTAACTTCATCGCTCCACCTAGCTTTCTGCCGTCCTCGACTGCGCTTCCCTTCTCTTGGCACCCATTCTGTAACCCTAATGGTCCACCAGTTGTCTAACCTGTGCATTACATCACCTGCCCAGCTCAATTTTTTCTCTTAACGTCAATTGGAATATCGTCTATACCCGTTTTCTCTCAGATCCAACCCGCTCGCTTTCTGTCTCTTGAGGTTATGCCTAGCATTCTTCGTTCTATCACTCTTTGCGCGGTCCTTAACTTGTTCTCAAGCTTCTTTGTCAATCTCCAAGCTTCTGCCCCATATGTCAGCACCGGTAGTATGCACTGATTGTACACGTTCGTTTTCAATGATAATGGTAAGCTTCCAGTCAGGAGCTGACAATGCCTGCCGTATGCGCTCTCACACATTATTATTCTTCTGTGAATTTCCTTCTCAACAAAACTGTTCAACTAGAAATACGTAAACATAATTTGACAATATTTATTGATCGTCTATGAATTCAGTAGTGTGAAGGAATGATTGATAATGGCGTTTCAGTTGCTCAGTTTGTAATGTAAAGTCAGCATCGGATTCACGGAGTCTTCTTAATTGCACTATAATATACTCAATGACCTACTTGCCATAATTTGTGCCTATTTTTTAAGGTTTGCGGGCTTCTGAAGCCATATTTTGCGGATTCAGTGCTTGGGAAGGCATCCTGCGATTTGTGTTTATGCATGTGTTGCATCAGCTTTAGATTACATACTTTTTGAACAGATAGGATTTCATGTTTCAGAAAAGTTGTTCAGGGGGTAGGTCCTTTGCTCGACCTTTATATTTTTTCTAGGATACAAAGCACGCGCTTTTGCAAGATATTAACGCATAATAACTGGTTTTGGTTTTAACCAGCCTTCCGGATAGTGGTCTCCAGTAAAATAATGTGTAGTACGGTGACATAGTTAACAACGAAGGGAGAAAAGAAGCGGTGCTCCTCAGACATCATACAGAACGAACTAAATCGGTGAAGGGATGATTCACGTGCGGTGTCCGGGTTCATGTAACCAGGCTTGGACTTTCTGTGTTTACTTGTTCGAGGCGTTGGTCGTTACAATAATTTTTCATGTTATCGCTTATATGCTTGTTAATAGGTCTGAACATAAACTTAGTTTTTTACTTGTTTAGTTTTAGTTTGTTCTTTTGTTAGCCAACCTGAAAGCTTAGAGAGATATATATTTCTTCTAATTTCTACTTCATGAATTGTTGATCTTGTGAAGAACAGGCTAGTGTCCTCAGCAAACATTGTAATTACCGGTGTATGCTGAACCTCCGTAACATCATTTATATTTAGAAGGAAAAGCACGGACTTAATATAGATCCATACGGAACTCCTATTTTTACACTTAGGTACTGGGGCACTTCATTGTCTATGCCAACAAATTGATATCTTGATGATAAGTAGCTACTAAATAAGTCGAGGACCACACAACGAATTCCGTAGGGGCTTTACTTCAGGCATAGGATATGGTAATCAGCGGAATCATAAGCTTTAAGCAAGTCAAGGAAGACACTTAATGTGAAATTATTGTTTTCTGTATTTTCTATAATGTGCTTCTTACGCTTATTAGGGCCCCTTTCGTAGCTTTGTTTCTTCTTTTCTAAAACCATATTGATATGGCGACAATAGATTTAGTTTGTCAAGATGTTTCAGGAGACACTTATTTATGCATTTTTCATACATTTTCGAGAATACAGGTCGCACTGATATCGGTACATAATTTGTCAATTCACAAGCATTGACGCTTCTATGGATAGGAATAACTTTTGTCAGCTTAAGCTTTGTCCGGAAAGTTCCTACCAGAAAGGAAAAAAAAATGTATGTTTGCTAATATAGCGCTAAGTATAGATGGAACAGCCTTAACTCGAGCCACCTTTACGTCATCACAACCACTTGAAATGTAGTTCCTTAGCTATTTCACGTATCTTAGACCTCCTCCTATGATATTTGCATAACACGAGAGAATTCACCTGGTTACCTACTTCAATTTCATATTGCATTGTATACCCATCAACAATAGCCTGCGTGTTTTAACATGCGTTCTCGTGTATCAATATTATGTCTTCGAAAGCGCTATTCCTGGTTTACCGTAGCCTGGTAAAGTCATTTCTCCCTGTTGCAGGGAGACTACTGTTTCGACTGGCGTGAAATAAAGCGGAAGCACGTTCTCTCAGAACAAAACGATATTAGGGGCCTGACGTGAGGTCGGCATAAGTAATCCGTATGCAATTTGAGCAGGCAGAAAATCTGGGACAGAAAGCCCAGGCGACGCCAGTCCTTCGCCCGTAATTTGATATCGCGGATGGTCTGTCCAGGCTGCTTGAATTTTTTTCCTTGAAGGTTATGGCGTATGGCATCCGCCCACTCTTGAAAAGCAAGAAACTGTGTAACGCACTGACTATACCATTGTGTCCCGGCTAACGTTAGCCAAGCTGTTCAACAAAAAAGGAAAGATAAAAAAATGCCGTGCAAGGTACAATCGAAAACCTACGGTATTTTGGTGTCAGAAGTCTGATGAACGAACACCGTGTTTTAAAATGACATCCTGGACCGTGTTTTTCAAATATCTTTCTTGTCGTTGCTGTTGTTGCTATTATTGTTGTTGAAGAGCTTGATTAGCGCTAGCTGAGACACCCGATATACACACGTGCAGTTCTCAAACACCAGGAGAAACGCGAGACTTAGTTGGCTGCTCGGCTTTAGACATGCAAGCACGCCGTAGAAAAGCAGAGGCTGTGCTAACCATGCACTCAAGTTTGACTGTGTAACTACCATGGCCCTACTCACCGGTCTATCGCTTCTCTTGGATCCTTAAATGTACGTTCGAATGAATTAAAGCTCCCACGAATCGTATTTCGTCATTATAGTGTGCCCGAGCTGTGTTCCCGACAGCCAGCCGATTTTCCCCTCTGCTGCGGCAATATCGCTTCTCGCCGTTTCAGTTGCATCCGCGCTTCATACGCGCGTGTCTGTCCATTAATTGAAGTGGCTCCTGGTTTAGTCGGCCCATTGCTAGAGGCTGCCCGTGAGTCATCTTTCATAACGCCGGCGCTTTGAAGATGAGAAAGACTTCGCGAAGGTTGCAACGCACCTGAACGGATTTTCTAATCATATACTGGACTTATCCACATCAAAGCCCTCAGAGGCCCGACTCGGCATAGTCAGTAAGGGCTGCCTATGCCGGGCGATTGGAAATCCGTAAGGGACGCTGCGATGTAAATGATCCCACACCATCTAGACGACTCAGCTAACTTTATGAGCAAACACGCATCGATATACACTTGTCATACGCAGGTGATACAGAACTAAGGAGCTTCACTAGCGAGCACAAAAGATATTGGACATGGAGTTGCTTTGGTCACTGCGGCAAAAAAAAATGTAGTTCCTCAGCGCGGAGCGTCTCTTTTTCTTCCCGTGGGTTTCGAAGAGAAGTGGAAAGTGAAAAGCCGCGTAAACCAAAGCGTATCGTGCGTCCATCGCATTGTTCTCTGCTTGGCTTCGAAGAGGCGTAGCCATGGCATTGCGGAGTGCAACCGTCACCCTGGCAGTGTTTCAGGCTGTTTCAATCATTGCTGCCCAACGGCAGCTGAAGAAAACTACTTGTGCCATGTTGAAATCGTATGCGAGGTTAAGGAAGTGCATTATATCATTTTCGTATCATAAGGAGGGTGATACAAACGTTTCTTTCTCAGTTTCAGTTGATATACTGAAAGTAGCTTCTGGTTGCAGCCGTTCCCTTTCTTTTTCGTCAAGCTATATATTGCAAGAAATGATTCTGGATAATGAAATATTATGCGTATGTTGAAGTCACTGCGTTCTACAGTAACTTGCTATGCCATTCCACATCATAGGTAGCAGTAAATCGTGAAACAAGAAGTGACGGCAGCACTGAACTGTAACAGATAAGAATGGTGCGAGAACTGGTGCGAGCCAAAGGACGGATGGATGGATGCTATGAGCAAACCATTGACACGAGGTGGTGGGTTATGTCACCGAGCACTTGTTCTTATTTTACCTAGTGTCCTACCTATCTAAAAAAGTTATACACGCACAAAAAATTCCCTGCAACAACCTTTCTGCACCACTACTGCGAACTGTGTTTTTTGTACGGCTCCGTTATTTGGTGGTCTGCTTGCTTTCCTGCCACCAATCGGCCAATTGCCTCTTTGCGGACATGTTTACTTCACCCTGATATCTCTGAACCCAAAGGCTTCAACGAGGCCAAATGAGCCCAAGCCGACAGTGGGTAGATATTTCTACAATAAAAAAAATACATTTTCCATCGTCTCCTTAGCTTTACCGCAGCAGGCACATGCTTCTTCTTCCTTGGTGTCCTGACCTCGCTCCGAAAAGTAAGGAGCTTCCCATTCAGTTATCATAAATTGTTTCTTTCATGGTTTCGTTTTTTCCTCTTACGCAGTTACTCATAACAGATACCTTTCCCATTGCCGCAATCCATGAGATTGTCTCAGCCTATCTAACTTTGCGTTTGGCGTTCTTTGTTGCCATGTTGTTTGCCATGCCGGCCGCTTACTCGCTTTTAAGCTTCCCAGTTCTTTTCGTCCACTGTGAGTCAGTGTTTTCCCTGTACAAATACTGGAACTCTCTCGCAACCCATTTACTTTCATATTCCGCAGTCGTTCTTCGACATCAGTTTTGTTCTGAGCTTCCCTCACTTCAAAATTTGTCCAGCCCATATCATCCAGTACGGCTTCATTGGTAGTCTTTCCGTGAGCGCCCAATGCGAGGCGGCCCACTGACCTTCGGTTGCCATCGAATCCTGATTGTACCCCTGACTTCAAGCAAACAAATACATTTCCAAATGTAAGTCCAGGAATCATCGCACCTTTCCACGTACCCCGGAGCACCAGGTACTTATTGTACCCTCACAGCTTGCTGTGTTTCATTATGGCCACCTTTCTCTTCCTTTTTGCTATTACTGTTCTTTTCCTGTGTTTCCGTATATTTGTTGCCTTCGTTTATCCACACACCAAGGTATTTGTATTTTTACCCAAGGTATTTCCTGGCCCTGCGTTACAGATGCTAGAACCCCTGCGCTGGTAAACTTGCAGTGGGTCTATAGCCTTAATTAATCTTTGCATTTGATACAGGGTATTACTGTAATACGTGGGTTAAAGTGTAGTGAAACATATCTCTGCGTGTGTTTCTATACCTCTGTTTTCACGGGATTCTATTTTTGCCATTGCACGCGTAAGTGCTTACGCGTTTACGCACGTGCTTGTGCGTTTCTGCATGCGTGCTTTCGCTTGTCTGTGCTTGCTTGTTTGTTGTTTTAAGGGGAGGATACGCGTTAACTGCTGTATTACAAAGCCTGCCCAGTTTTGATATATAGAAAACGCTGCATGAGGGCGCGTAGAAAATACGACACCTACTAACTCCATGGGCGGATTCTTTATGAATTCATTTTCTAAAAGCGAAATTTCGTTCTTGCGCTGCCTATCTCTCTCTACCAGCGAGTGCTCCTCCGAAATGTTGGCAAACACATTCGTTGCCTGTTAAAACGACTAAAGGCTCTCAGTAATGAAAAGCGTTGAGTTAAATTGAAGCTCTTTCGCCAACGGGGAGTGAAATATGCCTTTTTTGGTGTTTTTTTTTAATGGGGCGATGTTCTTTCGGCATTCATGAGTCGACACCCCTATGCTGGTAGTTCTTTTTCTGTTGAGCGAAATCAAGAGAGAAGAAAAGTGCTCATGCAACACCGAAGTTTAGGCCAAT